>NC_090736.1:126646871-126661871 GCF_036898095.1 Palaemon carinicauda
TATTAATCTTATTTCTTATTCCTGATCTAGATATTAATCTCTGGCACCGTCGTTCAATTAGTTCATTATGCATATTGCATAAGATTTTTCATAACTCTGACCATCCTTTACATTCAGATCTCCCTGGACAATTCTCTCCTGTTCATAATACTAGGCAGGCAGTTAATTCTAATAGCCAGGCCTTCTCCATCCCGAGACTCAATACTACGCAGTACTCTAGAAGTTTTATTCCAGCTGTTACCAAGTTGTGGAATGATCTTCCTAATCGGGTGGTTGAATCAGTAGAACTTCAAAAGTTCAAAGTTGGAGCAAATGCTTTTTTGTTGACCAGGCGGACATGAGTCTTTTTATAGTTTATTTATGACATATTTGTTTTTGATGCTGTTAATAGTTTATATATGACATGTCTGTTTTGACGTTGTTGCTGTTTTTAGAATGATTTATTGTTAATTTGTTCTCTTCATTTATTTATTTCCTTGTTTCCTTTCCTCACTGGGCTATTTTTCCCTGTTGGAGCCCCTGGGCTTATAGCATCTTGCTTTTCCAACTAGGGTTGTAGCTTGGATAGTAATAATAATAATAATATATATATATATATATATATATATATATATATATATATATATATATATATATGTATGTATGTATATATATATATATATATATATATATATATATATATATATATATATATATATATATATATATATATATATATATATATATATATATATATATATATATATTTGGGCTCAGGCCATATCGTCCTGATGGAAGTTCATAAAAAGAACCTTTTTAGTGTATATTTGACTACAGTGATATTCCCAGAGAATTTTATCTTAAGTTATCCAGAAATCTAACTCCTGGAGCGAATATCCCTATATAATCTCGCAGGGATATCGCTTAATATCAGAGGACGTATTCTTGACACGTCACATTGCTATCTTCACCCCGAACAGTATTAACGCTTCGAGGGGTTACAATGACAAGAATCTGAAACGAGAATGAAAAGAGAGCCGCTCATAAAGCTTCTCTCCTATTCCGTTTCCAGTGTGTATCTGATGAAGGCGGTAGCGCCCTCTTTATTCCTTTGCGTGTAACTCTACTTCTCGGTGTTTTCCCTTGTGTTTTCTCGTTATTTTGGATTTAATTCAACATTTTCATAACTTTTTTGGCTTTTTTTGCCTCTGGAAAGTTGAGTATTTTCTTTACTGTGTATAAATGTAAGCTCTTTTCGTCTCGAATTAAATCAAAAGTGACATTAACGTAAACAAGAGCTGTTGCCTACCGAACCCATCCTGGATGCTATCGCTTGCTATATATGGGTCATTTAGTTAGCTAGAGCAACGTTCTCGGTTTGTTAAGCTTCAATAATCTAGCTATTTAGCTCCTCTAGGAATGCTTATATGATACCGTTAGTTTATAGTTCGGCGATTTAGGTAACCAATATTGCCTTTCGCGAGGCTTAGTAGCCTAGGCTTCTGGCCCTAGTACTTTCATGCATGATATAAGTTTTTCCGAGTGTTATATTATTGTAGCTATAGGCAAAAGTTTTATACATGTAAGATATTGGTGAATGCTCTTTCCAAGATTGTTTACGAGAGAGTTTCGATGAATTAGGTAATCGATTCTCATCGCACCTAGGCTAGTAACCTAGGTACAGTAGTATACTTTCGCACATCCCGGATTGTTCTTTTTTCCTCCGGAGGCTAAGTTCAATCCCTTTCTCCCTCTGAGTAAGCCTTAGGCTTAATCCTAGCGGTTCTCTCTGTATAATAATTCAGGTATAACTATACTAGGATTTGTCTGTCCTGTCCTGATAACCAGAGTGACTGGTTTTTTTGGGTTAGGGCAGAACATTAGAGTTTCTAGTCTGTGGTCTGCTTCTTCCTAGCATAGGGAATGAGTTTCCTTTGCTAGGTTAGGGGCGGATACAGGAAGCTTTGCTTCCCTTGTCCACGTGTGAAGGATTCTGTACGAGATGATTCCTTCCTCTAGTGGTCTAGCAGACTGTCCTGTGTTGTTTTGCTCGGGCTGGAGAATGAGTTTTCTCTGTTGCCCAGTGAAATAACTTCACCTAACTTTGTTCTGGTTGGGAGGAGGATAGCAAGTATTGCCATTCTTCCTCCCTAAGAGACAACCCTAGGTTAGGATGAGCTTCCCTAACTGCTGAGTGTGTCTCTTGCTAGAACGAAGTTTATTGGACCCTTATCCCTTTCCCCCTCCCTTTAATTTCTTTCTTTGGCCACAGTCCTACTTCTGTACCTAGTGTAGGTTAGGATGGAGGACCGGCTCAGCTCTCTTCCGACCGGCAATTACCTGCAGGCCGGTAGACACCATTTTTCTTTTGCAGAGTGAAACCCAGACGTCCCTTGGTCTCCCTTCCATGTCTGCCGGTAGAGTCCGACAGGCTATGGATTTCTTGGAAGCCTGAATGCTACATTCTCCCTTTCTATATGTTCACTCTTTCTGGAGGGAAGGTTATATGGCAATGCCGACTTATATCCATACTGTTTCTCTTACTAGTGTTTTGTACCCCTACGCCGGCCGGGCAGGCGGAAGTTCTCTGGTTCTTAGCCACTGTCTGCAGACATGGGTATTGCTACCTTTGGCTGCCGGTAGTGGAAACACATCCCGAATCTGCTGGCCACTACGATTAGCGGCCGGCACACATTTGCAAACCAGTGACCTGCCGCCTATTAGTTAAAGGTAGTATATCTTTGAACTATACAGGTGTAATGCCGGCCGTCACAATCCGGCGCACGCCGGCACGTGCCAGCGCGTGCTGGCCGGCACAGCAGCATGTGATGTACTGTAGTTACTATATTTTTAGTGTAGTACACACTGCACTAATAAAACTACAGTACAGAGTTTGTTGTAACACTAAAGTTCTTCCTACATACTTAATGTTATCTTTTACAGGCTTCTGTTGAGACCGTACAATATATAGAAAGTGAGTTCTATCTGTATTCATTCTATCCTGTATATTAAAACTTTATTTCAAGGTGTGAGCTACACCTTAAATTTCCGTTTAGGAAATTACTTAAGGTATTCTAGAATAGAATTAACCTTAATTTTAATATCTTGGGAGGTTACAGCAATTAGCTGGACAGGAAATACAAGTATGTGGCTTTCCTTCTTTCTTTTATAGCTTTACTGTGTAAGCTACATGTTTCAATATAAGTGAAAAGCTTTTACTTGATACTCATGGATTTTTCTTCTCTTTACAGGAGTACCATCAGAAGTGCGGGAGTGTATTCTGCAATGCCTGCAGTAAGAGCTTTTGTGGACATCAGTTTTGCAGGAGGCACGCAGCATGTGCAGCCTCCAGAAGTGATCTCCGGTATTCGGACCCTCGGGTTTGTACTGTACAGTATGTTCTAACCTGATTGCCAAGGCTTTTGACAACCCTAAGTCGACGGAGTCAAGGGATGCTACCAGGGAAAAGTTACGATCCTGGGAGAGGGGTTTTCAGAAAAACACCTCAGGCCCCTACCTTCTAAATGAGAAGATGAAGGCATACCTTTTCCCTAAAGCATCGGCTGATGCAGTCATTCCTCAGCCTCAGGTGGAGATACCAAATGCCCAGAATCCGGTAGATTCTGAAGTCTGGGCCGCCCTGCAAGACATCCAATTGGACGATAAGATGTCGGAGTTGTCAGATTCTTCAGAGAAGGACCTTCTAGGAGAAGGTCAGGAGAAGTAGCTGTCCTAGGCTCCTCAAATAGAAGAGGGAGAAGTCGACGAGGTGTCGGTTACATCGGTTCAGGACCCAGAACCTGATCTTTCTACATCGTCTGCTATCCCAGATGAACTGGGAAGGACTCTCTCTTCTATTGTTGAGATGATCCAACAAATTCAAAGAAAGAATGATGAAAAGGAAGCTGCAATGAAACTGGAGATACGTAGACTTGCAGCACCACGTGGGCCCCAGAAGTGACTCCACGTGAAGGATCTTCCTTTGTGCTCGGACACCAATCCTTGGAGGTATGCCGAACACATGCTAATGAAAACCGGGAAGATCGTCATATCAGAAAAGCTGGGAGCAATTCCCCTGGAAGAAGTGGAATTTTAGCCCAACAAAGATTCTTATCCGGACTGCTATGTCCGTCTTAGGAAGGAGCCAGCTTTAAAGGAGGAGACGGAGCCAAATGAGGTCATAGTTCTTGACCATAGTAAAGCACAGGCATTACTAGTGGGCTCCATGAAAGAGAGGGGCTTCACGAACTCAAAGGTACCAGCCTTGAGTAAGAAGCTTCCCTCCTTTGTGGCCTCTCTAACCAGAACCTTTCCCTTCATGGAAAAGGGATATAGGGCAGCCTTAAAGGCGGCGGAGGCAGGGAAACCATGCCCCTCCTTAGAGGAGCGCAAACCCCTATCTCTGACCTTGCCCTTGGACCAAGAACACTGGAAGGACGTCCACCTTACCTTCTCAGTCAGGAAGCTGGAAGCTGATACATCAGTTTGGTGAGGAACTTCTAAAACTGTCGGATATTCTCTTGCGCAGAGAGCAAGAAACGAAGGAAAGACTTGTGGCATTAATGTCGTTGCAAACGACATTAGAAACGATGGCAAGTGACCCCAAGAACCAGGACATGTTCATGGTAATGGCCAAAACCCATCTGGGTACAGTTACGAAGGATCTTTATAGCTTTATTAAAGTTAGGAAGACCTGTAGAAAGTTTGTGTTTGCCTCGGCTGCAGTGAGGCATGAACCGAGGAGACTGATATCCTCTCGTATCTAGGGTAAAGACCTCTTTCCCAATGAAGTGGTTAAAGAGGTAGTAGACAAGGCCACCACAGAGAATGGGAACCTTCTCAAAAAGTGGGGCTTATATCTTAAGAGAAAGTCTTCTCCGGATGAGGGTCCCCAACCCAAGAAGAAGACAAAAAGGCCTAGGCCATCCTCTCGGCCGGCTAAACCCTACTGACAGCAACAACAACAGCTTCCTGTGACCGCGGGGCCTCAGATAGTGGCACAACCTCCAACCACGTACCAGCTGGTACCTCAACATGTGGCGACACAGTCGCCAGTTTTTAACCCAGCCTTCGAAAGGCAGACTTCTTCCTTTCGTTCGAGAGCTAGAGGAACAGCCAGAGGTTCTTCTAGACGCCCTTCAAGAGGAAGGGGATCCAGGGGAGGACACGGTCAAGGAGGCAAGGCCTCAGGTTCACAACAACAGAAGTGAGATACTTCCAGTAGGAGGGAGACTACAGCTATTTAGGGATCACTGGACCTTCGATCCCTGGGCCCACAGCCTAATAAAGAATGGACTAGGTTGGAGCTGGAGCATTATTCCACCTCAATTTCCTGTATTCTTCCAACACTCAACCCCCGTTTCGGAATAATATGTTCGAAAGCTCTTAGACAAAAGAGTAATCGGGAAAGTTAAGTCAATCAAATTCGAAGGAAGGCTGTTTTGTGTTCCAAAGAAAGACTCAGAAAACTCAGTCATTCTAGACTTGTCGCCACTCAACAAGTTCATAATGAACTACAAGTTCAGAATGCTCACACTTCAACACATAAGGACCCTACTGCCCAAAAGGGTATATGCTGTCTCTATAGACTTATCTGACGCTTATTGGCACGTTCCAATTAATCGTAACATTTCCTCCTACCTAGGCTTCAGGTTACATAACAAACTTTACGCCTTCAGAGCCATGCCTTTCGGGCTAATCATAGCCTCAAGGATTTTCACGAAGCTCGCAAACGCAGCCGTCCACCAATTACGCCTAAAGGAGGTCCAAGTAGTAGCCTACTGGGACGACTGGCTGGTGTGGGCATCATCCAGGACAGAATGCATGCAAGCTTCTAAGATAGTGATCCATTTCCTAGGATTCAAGATCAACATCAAAAAGTCTCGACTTTTTCCAGCTCAAAGATTGCAGTGGTTAGGAATCCACTGGAATTTGGAGTCACATCGACATTCAATTCCTGGGAAGAAGAGGAAAGAAATAGCAGGATCCGTCAAGAGTATTGAAATCCAAACGGATATCAAGACACGAACAGGAGAGAGTGCTGGGCTCTGCAGTTTGCTTCGATAACAGATCCAGTGCTAAGAGCACAGCTAAAGGATGCAACAGGAGTCTGGAGAAAATACGCATCATATGCGCGAAGAGATCTAATAAGACCTCTACAGACTCGTCTGTGAACGCTTCTCAAGCCGTGGTCCAATGCCAAGCAATTGAAGAAATCAATACTTCTTCAACCTCCTCCCACGTCAGTAACTATCCACACAGATGCTTCAAAGGAAGGCTGGGGAGGTCACTCTCATCAGATGAGAGTCCAAGGAGCTTGGTCCAACCTTTTCAAGTCATTTCACATCAACTTTCTAGAAGCCTTGGCAGTACTTCTGACACTAAAGAAAGTATCTCCTCACCACTCGATGCACATAAGACTGGTTCTAGACAGCGAGGTGATCGTGAGATGCCTGAATCGACGAGGGTTGAGGTCACCTTAAATCAACCAAGTGATGTTGGCCATATTCCGTTTGGTGGAAAAGAAGAAAAGGCACCAGTCAGCAGTTCACATTCAAGGGTTCCGCAATATTTTCTGTTGACTGTTTTCATTATGCTTTAACGCATATCATCCTCATTTTATAAATTTTATAAATGTTGATCTGATATGTATGTTTATTAAATTTTAATAAACTAGTTCATATTATTAGAAATGTACTGAGCATTAAGATAAAAATATGGATAATTTTATCATGGTATGTCTTTTAAGATTGTTCCCTGATTCAAGCAAAAGTCCACTCACTTTAACCCTTCCTTAGGAAGGGTTGACGTGGTACCCTAAAGGGATAGTGGCAGAGATGCAAAGTTTGTTCCGATGCGGATACAACTGTTATCCAATAGTTAATAAGAGTAGTCACATGGGGGAATATGTCAGAAATTCATACTGACATTGGTGACTCTTATACAAACTTTGCTTTATAATGTATAGGGCGAGACCACTATACAAGCTTGTCATTTTGTCAGCCATAGTTATTATGTACTCCTCGAGAATTTTTCCATAGTCTAGTACGACTCTTCCCTGTAGGGGGCAGAAAGTACTAACATAGTTCATGCTTAGATGAAATGATGTATGACGGTAACATCATAGGTCTCTAGGTCTAGACGGACCAGGAAAATACTTTCTTGAGAGTACGATACCGATTGAGAATCAAAAGATACAGTAATGCTCTGGTAAACTTCCATCAGGACGACATGGCGTGAGCCCAAAAAACCGATTTTGAGTGAAGCGGAAGATCTATTTTTGGGTGAGGTAGGCATGTCATCCTGATGGACCCTCTCTTCCTTTTATTGTAAAAGGTCTTATTGACCCCTCACTATAATACAGCATCTGTAACACCTTGTATATTGCTATAAGGAATGAAGAGGGCGCTATTGCCTTCATCAGATAAACACTGAAAACAGAATAGGAGAGATGCCTTATGAGCGGCTGTCTTTTCATTCTCGTTTCAGATTCTTGTCACTGTAACCCCTCGAAGCGTTAATAGTGTTCGGGGTGAAGATAGCTATGTGATGTGTCTAGAATACATCCTCTGATATTATGCGATATCCATATGAGATTATTTAGGGATATTCGCTCTAGGAGTTAGAATTCTGGATACCTAAATGTAAAATTCTCTGGGAATATCACTGTAGTCAAATATACCCTAGGAAGCTACCTTTTAGAAACTTCCATCAGGACGACATGGCTACCTCACCCAAAAATAGATTTTTCGCTTCGCTCGAAATCCGTTATATATATATATATATATATATATATATATATATATATATATATATATATATATATATATATATATATATATATATATATATATATATACATATATATATAAATTTCTACCTCATACTTGGGATTGAACGCTAGCCCCTTCTAATGAAAGGCCAGGTCGAAACCAACCATACCACGAGAGGCCATAAAAGGAAATCAGAACCTGACGGTAATCTAGCTGTCCGAGAATTTACCTGGCGAGACATCAGTCTCTTACCAGCGAGCTTTACCCGATTTCCCCGGCCCACCACGTGACAAAATTGGTAGTAATTCATTCAAATTACCCCTAATGAGTCACTATGGATAAATATCAACACAACATCGTGTTCAAATAGAAATAAATTTCTACCTCATACTTGGGATCGAACGCTAGCCCCTTCTAATGAAAGGCCAGGTCGAAACCAACCATGCCACGAGAGGCCATAAAAGGAAATCAGAACCTGACGCTTATCTAGCTGTCCGAGGATTTACCTGGCGAGACATCAGTCTCTTACCAGCGAGTTTTACCCGATTTCCCCGGCCCACCACGTGACAAAATTGGTAGTAATTCATTCAAATTACCCCTAATGAGTCAATATGGATAAATATCAACACAACATCGTGTTCAAATAAAAATAAATTTCTACCTCATACTTGGGATCGAACGCTAGCCCCTTCTAATGAAAGGCCAGGTCAAAACCAACCATGCCAAGAGAGGCAGCTAGATTAGCGTCAGGTTCGGATTTCCTTTTATGGCCTCTCGTGGCATGGTTGGTTTCGACCTGGCCTTTCATTAGAAGGGGCTAGCGTTCGATCCCAAGTATGAGGTAGAAATTTATTTTTATTTGAACACGATGTTGTGTTGATATTTATCCATATTGACTCATTAGGGGTAATTTGAATGAATTACTACCAATTGTGTCTTGTGGTGGGCCGGGGAAATCGGGTAAAATTCGCTGGTAAGAGACTGATGTCTTACCTGGCGAGACATCAGTCTCTTACCAGCGAGTTTTACCCGATTTCCCCGGCCCACCACAAGACACAATTGGTAGTAATTCATTCAAATTACCCCTAATGAGTCAATATGGATAAATATCAACACAACATCGTGTTCAAATAAAAATAAATTTCTACCTCATACTTGGGATCGAACGCTAGCCCCTTCTAATGAAAGGCCAGGTCAAAACCAACCATGCCAAGAGAGGCAGCTAGATTAGCGTCAGGTTCGGATTTCCTTTTATGGCCTCTCGTGGCATGGTTGGTTTCGCCCGTGTAAGGGGGCGTTAGTGGTGGCTTGCTGGTGTCGTTGCGCAGGAAGACGTGCGTTGCAGAGTGCAAGTCCGTTGGTATGTGATGCTTCGCTGGGGGCTTGTAAGTCTGGCGGCACGGAGTAAATTTTTCCACGACGTGATGTATGCGCTGGAGATCGTCGGAGGAGGTCGTAGAAGGAAAAAATGCGGCAGGGACGTCAAGGGCGTCTTTAGGAGTGGTCTTTAGTCCAAGGAGGACCCAGGGAAGCTGAGTAAACCAGTTGCAATCCTTGCAGCGGGACATCAAAGCTGCTTTGAGGGTGCGATGAAAACGTTCAACCATTCCATTGGCAGCGGGGTTGTAGGCCGTTGTGTGATGTAGGGTGATTCCCAGGAGATTCGCTAATGACGTCCATAATTGAGAGGTGAAAGTTGTTCCCCTGTCAGAAGTAATATGCTCAGGGATACCGAATCTTGAAATCCATCCAGAGAGTAAGGCAGATGTACATGAGGCGGACGTTGCAGTTTCCATGGGAATGGCTTCATGCCAACGAGTGGAGCGGTCGATGACGGTAAACAGGTAACGATGTCCTTGTGATGTGGGTAGGGGGCCTACAACGTCGACGTGAATGTGTGCGAAACGACGCTGAGGTTGAGGAAAGGTGCCCACTCCTGAATCCGTGTGTCGATGTACTTTGGAAGTTTGGCAAGAAGTACAGGCACGGACCCAATCCTTAGCATCCTTAGAAATGCCGTGCCAAATGAACTTTGCCTTCAGCAGTCGTGTAGTAGAACGGCACGAGGGATGTGAAAGGCCGTGGATGAAATCAAACACCTGTCGGTGCATGGGAGCAGGAATCCAAGGTCGCGGTCTACCAGTACTGACGTCAAAGAGGAGGGTGGTGTTGGAGTCTTCGAGGGGAAAATCCTCCCAACTGAGGGACGTGCAGGATGTCCTACAAGCTTGATACTCTGGATCCTGTCGTTGGGCTGCAGCCAGGGTGTTGTAATCCAATCACAGTTGAACGACAGCCAACGTGTTGCTTGACAGGGCATGGGCAACGGGATTCATTTTCCCAGGGACGTATTGGAGGGTGCAATTGTATTCAGCCACGGCGGAGATATGTCGGCATTGACGGGCGGACCAGGCGTCAGACTGTCGATTGAAGGCGTGAACCAGAGGCATGTGGTCTGTACGAATGACGAAGGGCGTACCTTCTAAGAAATGGCGAAAGTGACGGACAGCCAAGTGCACCGCCAGCAATTCTCGATCGAAGGTAGAATAACCCGATTCTGCCTTTGACAGTATTCTGCTGAAGAAAGCCAATGGGCGGGGCGAGCCTTTGACCACATGCTCGAGTATTGCACCAATAGCGACGTTGCTGGCATCGGTGGAGAGAAGGAGAGGGGCGTGTGGGATAGGAAAAGTGAGAGCCGCAGTAGTTGATAGGGCCTTCTTTGCATTGCAGAAGGCTGCTTCTTGAAGGGGACCCCACTTCAGGTCCTTTGGCTTGCCCTTGAGGGAGGCGTAGAGGGGAGCAAGAGTGGCGGCAATGGCTGGCAGAAAACGGTGATAATAGTTGATCATGCCCAAGAATTCCTGCAGAGCTTTGACGGTCGAGGGCGTGGGGAAATTCTGAACGGCTGCTACCCTCTCAGGGAGGGGATGGACTCCTTCAGGAGTGATACGGTGCCCTAAGAACGACACTTCGTTGGCGCCAAAGGTACACTTGTCGTACCGGACTACAAGGCCGTTTTGTTGCAGGCGGTCGAGCACGATGCGCAGGTGACGGAGGTGTTCCTCTTTTGAGGAGGATAACACAAGTATGTCGTCCGCATAACATACACAGAAAGGGAGGTCCCCTAAGATGCCATCCATGAGACGTTGAAACGTTGCCCCAGCATTACGAAGGCCAAAACAGGAGTAATTGAAGGTGTATGTGCCAAACGGAGTGGTGATGGTGGTCTTGGGGATGTCTTTTGGGTTCATAGGCACCTGATAATACTCCTTCAGGAGATCGAGCGTAGAGAAAACCTTCGCTTTGTGCAGGTAGGAGGTTTCATCGGCAATGTTTGGGAGGGGGTAGTGATCCGGTTCAGTTTGCATGTTCAGGCGCCTGTAATCCCCACACGGACGGAGGGAGCCGTCTTTCTTCAGAACGATGTGTAAGGGTGACGGCCATGGGCTGGAGGCCTTTTGGCAAAGGCCCATTTTCTCCATTTCGGCGAACGTCTGTTTGGCGGCTGCCAATCGTTCCGGTGCTAGACGTCTGAATTTTGCGAACACTGGGGGTCCCGTTGTCTTGATATGGTGATAAATACCGTGCTTGGCAGGAACCGTGGGCGTTTGGCGAAGTTCTAGACGGAAAACTTCCGGGTACGACGTGAGGAGGTGGGCGTAGACATCCGTGGGTGCGTTGATGTGGAGAGCAAGGTTAAAGGGGGCGGGCTGAAGAGGTGTCGACAAGTACGAGTCTGCGTTGACCAATCGTCGGTGGGCGACATCGACCAGAAGGTGGAAATGAGAGAGGAAATCCGCACCGAGGATTGGCATTGTGACGTCAGCAACGAGAAACTTCAAATTGAATTTACCGTTTCCGAACAATAATGTGAGGCTCTCGTAACCGTAGATGGGTATCGCAGATCCGTTGGCAGCTACCAAGCGGACGTCGGCAGATGTAGACAGACTACGTTGTGCCTTGAAGAGTTTCCTTGGCAAAAGAGAACGACAAGCACCTGTGTCTACCAAAAATCGCACGCCCATTCTTGCATCCTGTAAAAAGAAAAGATTAGAAACATGGGAGGCCACCGCCACAAGCGATGGCCTACTTACACGTTTTTTGGCCACTGACAATCTTTGGCCCATTTCTTCGCGGTTGCCCCGAATCTGAAGTGGTAGTAGCAAAACTGCGGCGGATGGGAGGTAGAAAGTGGCTGTAGAAGTCGTTCGTTGGGGCGCGAGCGATTGGTGGGTGGTGGGCAGCTTTGTCGCCGCTTCGGCACGTCACGGGGTAGGCGTGTATGTCCTACGGCATTCATGTCAGCTTCGGTTGACGTTGAATAGGCATCCTCGTCATCAGAGGTGGAGGTGTTGATGGAGGTCTTGAAGTGGCTGTCCATAAGGGCGTCGGCTTTGGTCATCAAGTCCTTTATGGGTAAACTATCGACATCGGGTATGGCAGCGCGCACAGGTTCAGGTAAACGGCGTATCCAAAGGGCACGGAGTAGGTTCACCTCACGAGGAGAGCCGTCTGCGGCAGGTTGAAGGCGAGCGATACTGGTCATTTCCCTGAGGGCAAGCAAAGCCCTTTGGTCCCCCAACGGTAGTTGCGAGAGCTGAAAAAGCTTTGCTATACGGGCGGCTGGCGACGGCGAGTACTGCTGCAGAAGGTATGATTTGAGGTCGTCATACGCTATTGGGGTGTCTCCTTGTTCACAAAGCCAGTCGGATATTTCTGGGAAGGTGTCCTCGGGTATCGCCGCGAGAACATAATCCGCTTTGGTGGTTGAGCGAGTCACGCCCCTGATACGAAAGTGGACTTCAGCACGTTGAAACCAAGCGAACGCTTCTCTGCTAGCGAACGGTGAAAGTTTCAATGGAGCGGCCGCAGTGCCGACTGCTGGGGTAGAGTCCGCCTCCGTCATATTACCAACAATGGAGGGGCGAGGAGGTGGGGGTGGAAGGCAGTGGGCCGAGAGAGGAGTTGTGAACTCAAAGGCAGATTGGAAACTGCTGAGTTATTTATTAAGGAACACTCTTCTTTATATACAAAACCTCAAGGCAACAGGACATGACCTGTTCGAGAGACAGATAATGTTACTGAGCAAAACGGAGACATGATCATTCAGGTTCTTTTTAGTGCGAGGGAAGAGCGCAGATACAACCATAATATATACAAAATAATTATGTACAATTGTGTGACACACAGTTGGTACAATATATATATATATATATATATATATATATATATATATATATATATATATATATATATATATATATATATATATATATATATATATATATATATATATATATATATATATATTGTAAGGACATCATCTTACCTGCCGTGTTTCCTCCCCTTGGACACTTCTCTGATAAATGTAGTTTTATTATTTGTTCTATGCAGTGGATTTTTGTATCACGATGTTGCACTCTTTAAGAGCTTTATTTTAATGTATAATACTGTATATCTCTTTAGACTACCGCCTCGGTAATTGTTTATTTTTTTTTAATAAAAACACATTGATTTTGTCGGTTGGAAATGTTTCCCTCCCGGGCTACTTTTCCGTCCACACTCTGTAATATAGTGACCATTGCAAGTTCAGTAAATTGTCAGTTTCTCTTTGCTCGTCTTATTGTCCTCACAATATATATATATATATATATATATATATATATATATATATATATATATATATATATATATATATATATATATATATATATATATATATATATATATATATATATATATATATATATATATATATATATATATATATATATATATATATATCATCTCCAGCTCCTATTGACGCAAAGGGCCTCGGTTAGACTTCGCTCTCTTCTCTATTTGAGCTTTTAAATCAATACTTTTCCCTTCATTATCTCCTACTTCACGTTTCATAGTACGCGTGGGTGTTCCAACTATTCTATCGCCCAGCGGAGTTCAATTGAATATATATATATATATATATATATATATATATATATATATATATATATATATATATATATATATATATATATATATATATATATATATATATATATACTGTCAGTATAGTTTATACATACAGATATGCATAGATTAGACCTTTCTGAATATCGCCATAATCAGCAAAGCTGTATTAGTCAGAGCCAAAATACTAAATTGATTGGCTGTGAACGGTCATACCAAAGGCTCCAATCATCACATTACGCAGTGGCTAGTGTGATGATGATAACTGGCCAAATCCGAGACATAAATAAGGACATGAGTGAGGCCTTTGTCGGGCAGTGGGATGTGTGTAACATTTGATATCGATTTAACACAAAAGATGCCATTTATGACCCTTTTTTATATGATCTAACAAATAACGGAGGTAAAATCATGGTATATCTTGCCCATGGGCGAAATCAAATACTCATCTAAAATATAGGATGTACAAATCCTCCAAAAAGGAGGACATTTCTGAGTCTTTGTTGAAACGTCACCCGTGTGTTTTTTCTTCTTTTTTTTTGACTCCAACTCGCATATTTTCTAAGCATGCTGTAATTTTCAAATAATTATGTAAATGCACCTCTCTCTCTCTCTCTCTCTCTCTCTCTCTCTCTCTCTCTCTCTCTCTCTCTCTCTCTCTCTCTCTCTCTCTCTCAATTTACCTTATCTGGTGGGAAGTGATCAGGTGGAGGAGAAATCAATCTTCCCCCCTGTCGAATTTACTTTCGCTTTCCTCGCTTTAATTTCCCTGAAATTGTCCTTCGATGTTGCTCTTATAAGAAAAGACTTTCCAAAAAAGGTTGTAATAGGAAAAATATTAATTAAGTTATTACTATCACTAATTTACAATTAAACAATAATAACGAAACTCACAGTAATTATTATTATTATTATTATTATTATTATTATTATTATTATTATTATTATTATTATTATTATTATTATCATCATTAAAGAGATTGATAACAAATATCCATCTCGCAAAGGGTTGAGATAATGGATTATTTCTTCCTTCACGGCTAACTAGTTCCAAAGTGAAAGAAGGATTTCACCAGATTTTCATTTCAGATTACTAACATTAACAGTAAGCAACAACCGCTCAGTTAACGCTGTGATAATAAGCATAAGATATTTTTTCTATTTTAATTATCTGTAGACTTATTTAAAATCAAAATGATTTATGTTAAGCTATTTATTGGGAGGTTATCCCTGCGGTTGCACATCATGTTCGGGGACAGCTCAGACAGATGTTCGGTTGGAGTTTTAACGAGTAAAT
>NC_090736.1:126672488-126677488 GCF_036898095.1 Palaemon carinicauda
CGGTAAACAGGTAACGATGTCCTTGTGATGTGGGTAGGGGGCCTACAACGTCGACGTGAATGTGTGCGAAACGACGCTGAGGTTGAGGAAAGGTGCCCACTCCTGAATCCGTGTGTCGATGTACTTTGGAAGTTTAGCAAGAAGTACAGGCACGGACCCAATCCTTAGCATCCTTAGAAATGCCGTGCCAAATGAACTTTGCCTTCAGCAGCCGTGTAGTAGAACGGCACGAGGGATGTGAAAGGCCGTGGATGAAATCAAACACCTGTCGGTGCATGGGAGCAGGAATCCAAGGTCGCGGGTCTACCAGTACTGACGTCACAGAGGAGGGTGTTGTTGGAGTCTTCGAGGGGAAAATCCTCCCAACTGAGGGACGTGCAGGATGTCCTACAAGCTTGATACTCTGGATCCTGTCGTTGGGCTGCAGCCAGGGTGTTGTAATCCAATCCCAGTTAAACGGCAGCCAACGTGTTGCTTGACAGGGCATCGGCAACGGGATTCATTTTCCCAGGGACGTATTGGAGGGTGCAATTGTATTCAGCCACGGCGGAGATATGTCGGCATTGACGGGCGGACCAGGCGTCAGACTGTCGATTGAAGGCGTGAACCAGAGGCATGTGGTCTGTACGAATGACGAAGGGCGTACCTTCTAAGAAATGGCGAAAGTGACGGACAGCCAAGTGCACCGCCAGCAATTCTCGATCGAAGGTAGAATAACCCGATTCTGCCTTTGACAGTATTCTGCTGAAGAAAGCCAATGGGCGGGGGCGAGCCTTTGACCACATGCTCGAGTATTGCACCAATAACGACGTTGCTGGCATCGGTGGAGAGAAGGAGAGGGGCGTGTGGGATAGGAAAAGTGAGAGCCGCAGCAGTTGATAGGGCCTTCTTTGCATTGCAGAAGGCTGCTTCTTGAAGGGGACCCAACTTCAGGTCCTTTGGCTTGCCCTTGAGGGAGGCGTAGAGGGGAGCAAGAGTGGCGGCAATGGCTAGCAGAAAACGGTGATAATAGTTGACCATGCCCAAGAATTCCTGCAGAGCTTTGACGGTCGAGGGCGTGGGGAAATTCTGAACGGCTGCTACCCTCTCAGGGAGGGGATGGACTCCTTCAGGAGTGATACGGTGCCCTAAGAACGACACTTCGTTGGCGCCAAAGGTACACTTGTCGTACCGGACTACAAGGCCGTTTTGTTGCAGGCGGTTGAGCACGATGCGCAGGTGACGGAGGTGTTCCTCTTTTGAGGAGGATAACACAAGTATGTCGTCCACATAACATACACAGAAAGGGAGGTCCCCTAAGATGCCATCCATGAGATGTTGAAACGTTGCCCCAGCATTACGAAGGCCAAAACAGGAGTAATTGAAGGTGTATGTGCCAAACGGAGTGGTGATGGCGGTCTTGGGGATGTCTTTTGGGTTCATAGGCACCTGATAATACTCCTTCAGGAGATCGAGCGTAGAGAAAACCTTCGCTTTGTGCAGGTAGGAGGTTACATCGGCAATGTTTGGGAGGGGGTAGTGATCCGGTTCAGTTTGCATGTTCAGGCGCCTGTAATCCCCACACGGACGGAGGGAGCCGTCTTTCTTCAGAACGATGTGTAAGGGTGACGACCATGGGGCTGGAGGCCTTTTGGCAAAGGCCCATTTTCTCCATTTCGGCGAACGTCTGTTTGGCGGCTGCCAATCGTTCCGGTGCTAGACGTCTGAATTTTGCGAAGACTGGGGGTCCCGTTGTCTTGATATGGTGATAAATACCGTGCTTGGCAGGAACCGTGGGCGTTTGGCGAAGTTCTGGACGGAAAACTTCCGGGTACGACGTGAGGAGGTGGGCGTAGACATCCGTGGGTGCGCTGATGTGGAGAGCAAGGTTAAAGGGGGCGGGTTGAAGAGGTGTCGACAAGTACGAGTCTGCGTTGACCAATCGTCGGTGGGCGACATCGACCAGAAGGTGGAAATGAGAGAGGAAATCCGCACCGAGGATTGGCATTGTGACGTCAGCAACGAGAAACTTCCAATTGAATTTACCGTTTCCGAACAATAATGTGAGGCTCTCGTAACCGTAGGTGGGTATCGCAGATCCGTTGGCAGCTACCAAGCGGACGTCGGCAGATGTAGACAGACTACGTTGTGCCTTGAAGAGTTTCCTTGGCAAAAGAGAACGACAAGCACCCGTGTCTACCAAAAATCGCACGCCCATTCCTGCATCCTGTAAAAAGAAAAGATTAGAAACATGGGAGGCCACCGCCACAAGCGATGGCCTACTTACACGTTTTTTGGCCACTGACAATCTTTGGCCCATTTCTTCGCGGTTGCCCTGAATCTGAAGTGGTAGTAGCAAAACTGCGGCGGATGGGAGGTAGAAAGTGGCTGTAGAAGTCGTTCGTTGGGGCGCGAGCGATTGGTGGGTGGTGGGCAGCTTTGTCGCCGCTTCGGCACGTCACGGGGTAGGCATGTATGTCCTACGGCATTCATGTCAGCTTCGGTTGACGTTGAATAGGCATCCTCGTCATCAGGGGTGGAGGCGTTGATGGAGGTCTTGAAGTGGCTGTCCATAAGGGCGTCGGCTTTGGTCATCAAGTCCTTTATGGGTAAACTATCGACATCGGGTATGGCAGCGCGCACAGGTTCAGGTAAACGGCGTATCCAAAGGGCACGGAGTAGGTTCACCTCACGAGGAGAGCCGTCTGCGGCAGGTTGAAGGCGAGCGATACTGGTCATTTCCCTGAGGGCAAGCAAAGCCCTTTGGTCCCCCAACGGTTGTTGCGAGAGCTGAAAAAGCTTTGCTATACGGGCGGCTGGCGACGGCGAGTACTGCTGCAGAAGGTATGATTTGAGGTCGTCATACGCTATTGGGGTGTCTCCTTGTTCACAAAGCCAGTCGGATATTTCTGGGAAGGTGTCCTCGGGTATCGCCGCGAGAACATAATCCGCTTTGGTGGTTGAGCGAGTCACGCCCCTGATACGAAAGTGGACTTCAGCACGTTGAAACCAAGCGAACGCTTCTCCGCTAGCGAACGGTGAAAGTTTCAATGGAGCGGCCGCAGTGCCGACTGCTGGGGTAGAGTCCGCCTCCGTCATATTACCAACAATGGAGGGGCTAGGAGGTGGGGGTGGAAGGCAGTGGGAGCGAGTCGACTTCCGGGGTCACCAATGTGACGGGCCGAGAGAGGAGTTGTGAACTCAAAGGCAGATTGGAAACTACAGAGTTATTTATTAAGGAACACTCTTCTTTATATACAAAACCTCAAGGCAACAGGACATGACCTGTTCGAGAGACAGATAATGTTACTGAGCAAAACGGAGACATGATCATTCAGGTTCTTTTTAGTGCGAGGGAAGAGCGCAGATACAACCATAATATATACAAAATGATTATGTACAATTGTGTGACACACATTTGGTACAATATATATATATATATATATATATATATATATTGTAAGGACATCATCTTACCTGCCGTGTTTCCTCCCCTTGGACACTTTTCTGATAAATGTAGTTTTATTATTTGTTCTATGCAGTGGATTTTTGTATCACGATGTTGCACTCTTTAAGAGCTTTATTTTAATGTATAATACTGTATATCTCTTTAGACTACCGCCTCGGTAATTGTTTATTTTTTTTTAATAAAAACACATTGATTTTGTCGGTTGGAAATGTTTCCCTCCCGGGCTACTTTTCCGTCCACACTCTGTAATATAGTGACCATTGCAAGTTCAGTAAATTGTCAGTCTCTCTTTGCTCGTCTTATTGTCCTCACAATATATATATATATATATATATATATATCATCTCCAGCTCCTATTGACGCAAAGGGCCTCGGTTAGACTTCGCTCTCGTCTCTATTTGAGCTTTTAAATCAATACTTTTCCCTTCATTATCTCCTACTTCACGTTTCATAGTACGCGTGGGGTGTTCCAACTATTCTATCGCCCAGCGGAGTTCAATTGAATATATATATATATGTATATATATATATATATATATATATATACTGTCAGTATAGTTTATACATACAGATATGCATAGATTAGACCTTTCTGAATATCGCCATAATCAGCAAAGCTGTATTAGTCAGAGCCAAAACACTAAATTGATTGGCTGTGAACGGTCATACCATAGGCTCCAATCATCACATTACGCAGTGGCTAGTATGATGATGATAACTGGGCCAAATCCGAGACATAAATAAGGACATGAGTGAGGCCTTTGTCGGGCAGTGGGATGTGTGCAACATTTGATATCGATTTAACACAAAAGATGCCATTTATGACCCTTTTTTATATGATCTAACAAATAACGGAGGTAAAATCATGGTATATCTTGTCCATGGGTGAAATCAAATACTCATCTAAAATATAGGATGTACAAATCCTCCAAAAAGGAGGACATTTCTGAGTCTTTGTTGAAACGTCACCCGTGTGTGTGTTTTTTTTTTTTTTTTTTTGACTCCAACTCGCATATTTTCTAAGCATGCTGTAATTTTCAAATAATTATGTAAATGCACCTCTCTCTCTCTCTCTCTCTCTCTCTCTCTCTCTCTCTCTCTCAATTTACCTTATCTGGTGGGAAGTGATCAGGTGGAGGAGAAATCAATCTTCCCCCCTGTCGAATTTACTTTCGCTTTCCTCGCTTTAATTTCCCTGAAATGGTCCTTCGATGTTGCTCTTATAAGAAAAGACTTTCCAAAAAAGGTTGTAATAGGAAAAATATTAATTAAGTTATTACTATCACTAATTTACAATTAAACAATAATAACGAAACTCACAGTAATTATTATTATTATTATTATTATTATTATTATTATCATTATTATTATTATTATTATTATCATCATTAAAGAGATTGATAACAAATATCCATCTCGCAAAGGGTTGAGATAATGGATTATTTCTTCCTTCACGGCTAACTAGTTCCAAAGTGAAAGAAGGATTTCACCAGATTTTCATTTCAGATTACTAACATTAACAGTAAGCAACAACCGCTCAGTTAACGCTGTG
>NC_090736.1:126682488-126694988 GCF_036898095.1 Palaemon carinicauda
GTGGGATTGAATTACAACGCCTTGGTTGAAGCCCAAGGACAGGATTTAGAGAATGAAGCGTGTAGGACATCCTGCACATCCCTCCATTGGGAAGACATCCCCCTTGACGACTACAACACCACCCTCCTCTGTGACGTCAGTACTGATAGACCGCGACCTTGGATTCCTGCTCTCATGCGCCGACAGGTGTTTGATTTCATTCAGGGCCTTTCACATCCCTCGTACTGTTCTACTGCACAGCTGCTGAAGACGAAGTTCATTTGGCATGGCATTTTTAAGGATGCTAAGGATTGGGTTAGCACCTGTACTTCTTTCCAAACCTCCAAGGTACATCGACGCACGGATTCAGGAGTGGGCACCTTTCCTCAACATCAGCGTCGTTTCGCCCACATTAACGTCGATGTTGTAGGCCCCCTACCCACATCACAAGGACATCGTTACCTGTTTACCGTCATCGACCGCTGCACTCTTTGGCCTGAAGCCATTCCCATGGAAACTGCAACGTTCGCCTCATGTACATCTGCCTTACTCTCAGTATGGATGGCAAGATTTGGTATCCCTGAGCATATTACTTCTGACTGGGGTACCACTTTCACCTCTCAATTGTGGACATCATTAGCGAATCTCCTGGGCATCACCCTACATCAGACAACTGTCTACAACTCTGATGTCCCGCTGCTTTGATTACAACTGGTTTCATCAGCTTCCCTGCGTCCTCCTGGGACTAAGGACCACTTAGTCTTGGCAGCTGAAATTGTGTATGGCAACCCGTTGGTCGTCCCTGCCGAATTTTTTCCTTCTGCAACCTCCTCTGATGATCTCATGCGCATACGTCACGTCGTGGGAAAATTTACTCCATGCCGCCAGAATTACAAGCCCCCAGAAAAGCATCACATACCGACAAACTTGCACTCTACAATGCACGTCTTCCTATACAACGACACTAGCAAGCCCCCGCTAACGCCTCCTTACACGGACCCTTTCCCTGTCATCCGACGCAGTCCGAAAGCATTCCTACTAAACATTCGTGGAAAAGAAGACTGGGTCTCCAATGATCATCTAAATCCTGCTTATCTCCTGCCAGATGGCCCGCCTACAGTTCGCCTCTCTAGATCAGGGCGCCTTATTTAACAAGTATCGTATGTCATTTTTAGGGGGGGAGTCATGTACCAACTGTGTGTCACACGATCGTATATAGTAACGACATTTCCATTTTTTGTATATCTTATGCTTTGTATCTTCGCTCTCCCCTCACTCTGAATAAACATGTCTGTTTTTCTCTCTGTTAACTGTTAACAGAACAGGTTGTTGGTTGAACATGAAATTGCCTGTTATGGTTTTATATCCTATTTGTCTGGACTTTATGTATATATAAACCGATGTTCTGTAATAAAGTTACTCACTTGCTTTCATCCTGCCTTCTTAGTCATAGCCTCTCTTGGACCATCACAAGATAAATAGAAGAAAGACAGAGATGTTGAGAACGGAATATGCAATGGAAGATGAAATATCATTGGAAGAAGAAAGGATGAACTAGGTAGAATCATTTAAGTATTTCGGAACTATGATCTCCAATACAAAGTGTTTACAATTTGAGTTTAGTGAAAGATTTAAAAAGAGCAAATCAGACAATGGCTACGTTAAGTAAAATCTGTAAATCAAGTATCTTAAATAACTTACTGTTACTGTATGGACTTGAGTTATGGTATGAAAAACAAACAATCTCCACCATATTTAATATATTAAAGTGCAATGCCCTCAAAGGGATGTTGGTATTTGAATGGCATAACAAGAGTAGAAATGAAACTCTAAGAGATATTAGTCCAGTACAATATGTGGATGAGATCATGGTGAGGGGTAGATGGATATGTTTTGCGAATTTTTCGTACTCCCCATGAGTGATTATTTCATCTAAAGTTTAACTTGGCTCCAAAAGGAACTAAAAAAGTTGGAAGACCCAGGCCTACATGGATGAGGGCTATGAATCGTGAAGTATGAGGAATGGAGAAGTTTTGAATAAAAAACTCATGATAGAGAAGACTGGTGAAATCTAACCAGGGCCTTTGCGTCAATATGCGTGAGAGGATATTATATATATATATATATATATGTGTGTGTATATATACATATATATATATATATATATATATACATATATATATATATATATATATGTTTATATATACATATATATATATATATATATATAATATATGCAGAAATACACACACACACACACACACATATATATATATATATATATATATATGCAGAAATACACACACACACACACACACACATATATATATATATATACATTTATATATATATATATATATATATATAGATATATATATATATAGATGTGTGTGTGTCTGTGTGTGTGTGTGCGTACGCGTGTGTGTCTGTGTGTGTGACGGACACGGAAGTTTAAATTCAATAAAACCTTAAGAAAAGCACTGGAAATGAGAGGTTAGAAATGAAACCCAATTCGTGTACCTAAAGTATTCAATAAGAGCCAATTGCATGATTAAACTGATGCCTGCGTTACAAGAGAAGCCAAATGGACGTTTGGGAAGAAAAAATTTTTCAATGTTACGCAAATTATGCATCGTGTAGAGCTAGGCAGACCATGAGTAAGATATTTCTCATAATAGGATGAGCGAGGATCGAAATAGCTTTCTCGTAACTAAGTCCTGGTATTACTCAAGCGGATTCCATTTATGATAAGAAATGGAGACATATTGTTGAGGTTCTTAGTAATTAATAGGGTTATGTTATATGTTCTTGTAACTTAAAACGTTCACCATTTTCCTTGTGATTGTGAAGATATGAATTATTAAACTTTCCATTTTGGTAAATTTTTCAGCACTTCCTGTAACATTCTCAATTAATCTTTTATTGTGAATTATATTAATGTTTTCGATAACAATACTTAGAAAATATCTAAATTTATATTACTTTTGAGTTGAGTGAAGATCCTCCTCTCTCTCTCTCTCTCTCTCTCTCTCTCTCTCTCTCTCTCTCTCTCATGTAATTACGCCTGTGTTTTCTTGTATCAAAAGCATTCTTTTTTACCATTTCGTGCAAACACCGCATTTTTTCCAGGCTTGTTATTTCTTCGAATTACGAGAACGAAAACAATATGATGTCACGCTGCTACATTACATTATATAATACTACCTATTACCCGAAGGAGCTTGCATCTTTTTGGTATATATCCCATTAGATTTATTTGTATTCGAATTGTGCTGAGCTTTAATTTTTTTACTTCAACAATTTTGTAGTTTTCCACGTTGCTGATACTCGTACAAGCAATCTTTGATAGATTATTAAGAAAATAAAATATAACTGCATATTTGATTACGACTGTCCGTTTGAATAGTTATTCTATGAAACACAACAATATTGTCATGTTAAAATATTTTGGTAAGGGAAGATAAATTCAGAAGCAAATTCATAATTCAGAAATGGTGCGAACAATTTTTAATATCTCAAAAATTAATGAAAATTCTTGTTTTCTCATATTTAGAAGCATGCCGTGTTTCAGGATTATAATGTAGAAGGGTACAATTGCACAAAGTTAAGCATAGACACCTGGCCCAGTTTCAACATATACCAGGTGAAAGTGTGATACTTAAAAGGTTAAAGATTTCTAATTTCACATCTAATTTCATCTGAAGACTTACTTACTCGTCGAAACTTCAGAGAAAATGGTGCCCCACCGCATGAATAACCTCCTCAATAAACAGCTTAAGATAAATTACTTCTATTTCAAATCAAATCTTCACTTAATTAGAATAATAGAAATATCCTGTGTTCATATATACATGTTTAAATGAAAATCATATTAAGTAACCACATGTTTTATAATTCAACGTTAAAGGACAAGAAGACTAGCATAGAACACAAACAGGAGGCAAAACACATTGACACACAGGCCTAAATACAATAAGAAAAATATATTTCGGAAAAGATCTTAAATTTTCTAAGAGCAGTGATAAATCGATTTCCTTTTCAGTTTGGATGAAAATTTGTCTGACCCAGATGTTGGTGGCCTGTCGTTTTCTCCTTAATATATTTCAACTTTATCTATTTGTCAAATTCAGATCTCTCTCTCTCTCTCTCTCTCTCTCTCTCTCTCTCTCTCTCTCCTGTTTAGCATAATGTCTATGATTATGTGTTTTATTAACTTACTAGTTGAAGAGGAATACACACACACACACACACACACACTCACATATATATATATATATATATATAAGTATATATACATATATATATATATATATATATTTTATATATATAAATTCTATATATATATATATATATATATATTATATATATATATATATATATATATACAGAGAGAGAGAGAGAGAGAGAGAGAGAGAGAGAGAGAGAGAATATGTATGTCATTATAAGAGACATCGTGTACCATTTATTTTGTAATATACTGTTTATGAAGTGATCACCTTCTCATTCTTTTCATATCTTCTTGATACGAGGTATTTTGTTATGTCCAGAATTATGTTGGAAATTATCATCTCTCTTAGCATATCTCCTCAGGCAATAGCTGTGAGAAACAACTTTAAGCCTTCGCTCTGCGAAAGTTTTATGTGGCTGACCTGAAATGCTATGGTAAAATTCTTGAGGCTCTAGTTATCTTCTCAGTTTTTCAAAAATTATTTTTCCTAAACTTGTTATTATTCTTCTTATTATCATTTTCATTCCTTTTTTATAGTTTAAAGTCTATAAAATATAATTTGTAGCTTTCATAAAATCCAATTTATAAACAAGAAAACATATTGCATTATATATTGGTTATGTTCGAACAGCCAAGAAAATATCTACAACTATATTTGCTTCATTTGTCTTTGATCGGTTCGATTTTTCTTTTCCCCTTCTAGCGTCATTTTATAAACCTATCTTTGACAACTAACGATTGTATTTCCTCCACCATTAGTGTATTCTAGGAGAAAAATTTCTAATGAACGGCTTCCTTCACATCCCAGATGAATAAATCTCCCGGTGCCTGTGGTCGACTAAATATTGATAATGTGGAGCACTCAGGCTAAAGTAATTTCGCACTAGTGACCAAAGTCGGGTGACCTTTAATTTTCTAAGGGGCAACCGAATTGTAATAAATAACAATCATATACTAATATCTGTTCTGTTATATTCAGGCAAAAAAAAAAAAGAAAAACATGTTTGAACAACAAGTATTTCACACCGTGTGACTTAAACATTCTCGTTTTAGTTTTGAGATTTATATAACTATTAATTATTGTGATGCGCAACGAATTATCAGTGCCTATATATCAAATGAATTTGCTTTGTGAAGCTTTTGGAAAACTGTAATCGACCCTCATAAATATCTGTCATCACTTAATGGCTTTAAAACATTTTAAATCTCATGTACTCAATGAAACCAACCAACCAAATAAATTTTGGCCTGGATAGATTAAAGCTCAATTTCTAAACTATATAATTAGTTCTTTTCAATTTCATTTCAATACTTTCCTATATACATTATTTCAAGTTGAACTTGGCACGCGAGAAGCTCTCGTTAGAGAAAACCAAGCGTGTGACTTTGAGTGAGTGGCCCGGTAACTCATTGATCTTGATTGGAAATGTATTTCACAAAGGAAATTGCATTTGTTTGAACGGAACCCGTAAGTCGAAATGAGTGGAATTCTTCGAATTAAGACCCGTTCGCCATCAAAGGGGCTCATATACAGAAGTTGTTTCGACGAAGTAAACGATTAAAGCTCAGCTTTCATGAAAGTTGAAAGAAAATGTCACCGTGGATTGTAATTTGAGCAACACACAATATGTAATATAGTTTAGCTATTGATGACAAAGTTAAAAGGACAGTTGACTTGGAAGTGGCAGCTACGGTGACGTAACATTCTAGTCGCTACTGCTCGCTACACATACACACACATAATTATATATATATATATATATATATGTATATATATATGTGTGTGTATATATATATATATATATATGCATATATATATATATATATATATATATACATGGGTGAATTTAACTTCCTATATTAAAATAAGAGTAAGAGTAATTACAGTAGCAAAACATCACAATGGAAATTACCTTAGTCTATGCCAGGATTTGACCGCTATGAATTGTCTCCTAAAAAAAAAAAAAAAAAAAAAAAAAAAAAAAAAAAAAAATTCCATATTTTCTACACCTGAACATTCTAACACCTATTTCCCTTTCACTATTTTCCGAGAAGAGTAAGATAGCCTTTAAATTTATTATTTGCAAGATTTATATAACTTTAGACATGTTCCTTGTCTCATCTTCCTTCGGTTTTTCGATATTTTTAGTTACAAAATTAATTCAAGGACTTAAACAAAGTTTTTTGTTTTTTATTTGCATTTAATGTATCCGAAATCTTTGTAAATGAAGACGATTTCACTTTCAAACTAATGAATCTTCTGTAAGTTCCCCGTAATGTAAATAAAAACTGACTGTTTCCAAACTTTTATGTGGATGAAGGTCTAAATTTCCAATATAGATGAGCAAACTAGATTCAAAGTAATCAATTCCAATTTGTTCTTATAAAACATATATCATTGGAATTCTGAATAATTCAATTGCAAATCTGAGGGATATGCCAGACGGTTTATTGCTTGCAAGTACAAAAGAGTCATATACAATAATATTGATTTTTCAAGTATATATGTAAGAGACAAAAATTTTGTCAAATACGGTATAAAGCAAATGTCAATAATGGCATTTTATTTGTGGCCTGGATGATATATACTAATTAGTAGTAGTAGTAGTAGTAGTAGTAGTAGTAGTAGTAGTAGTAGTAGTAGTTGTAGTAGTAGTAGTACAGTAATAATATCAACATTGATACTCATTTACTTTTGTGAGTAACAATATCCATTTGGGCCATTAACTTACTTTCTATTTACGATTTTCGTTGGCTAATCTGGTGTCAGTCTCACTTACCACTATGCATTTGGAATGTTCAGTTTAACACAGGAATTCCTGAGAGACATTGCTTTGATGAAATGTACCCTGTCACTCTATTACTGTGCAGCGAGTGACCCAACCAAAAGTGTAGGGAGAGATGGCAGCGGTGGTAGGTGGGGCTACACACTGGAACTTGCTTTGCAGCAAAGGTGTGTCAGGGTGCACTTCTCAGCGAGGTGTGCCTTTAATTCCTGTTTCCATTTGTACGTTAGACAGAGATGTGAGACAGTACAGTGTTATATCTGCTTACTGAAAAGTGACTTCATTTACATTACCGTATGGTAATAGAATGAAATTTTCAGACAATACCTATTTTGGAACTGATTAGGTACTATGTATAATGTTATCTTTACTTAACAGAAAATTTTAGTTTAAATATTTGAAAGGTTTGAAGTCAAAGCTATGATGAAGAGCCTAAAGAGTATGAAAGCCCCTGGATACAATGGAATAACTTCAGAGATGATATTGGCCGAAAATGAATGACTCCTAGAATGCTTGCATGATTGTTTTGTAAATGTGGCGTGGTGAGGCAAAACCTGATGATTGGGAGCTAGGAGTTCTGGTGAAAATAACCAAAAAAATAATTACAGAGGCATCGCATGTCAGTTTTCAAGAAGATATATAATATACTCACTCTAAAGAAACTAAAGTGAGAGATTGATGAAAAGCTCAAGAAATAAACAAGAAGGATTTAGAAAAGGTAGAGGTTGTACTGACCAAATTTTCATTTTAAAATATGTGGTACATCGATGTGTAGAATATTGAAACCCACATTTGATGACGATTGTGGGCTATGAAAAAGCCTTTGATAGTGTAAACCGGCCAATTACGTGGAAAATCCTACGTTATGGATTTCCTCATAAATATGTAAATTTTGCTAAGTCTGTTCATGAGCATAGCGAGTTCAAAGTTCATGTTAGTAAAGTTCTATATGAATTTAATGAGATCGGTGTTACTGTATAGATATGAGTTGTGGTAAGACAATGAAATAATTTCCAAATGAATTTGTAGATTTGAGAAGAAAGCCCTCAGAAGAATATTGGGAGTTTAATGACAGGAAAGTATTATAGATGAGACTATAAAAGAGATTACCCTAGCGTCTTATGTGGGGTAGATGGAGATATTTTGGGCATACTCTTCACCAAACTTTCAAATCGGCTCCACAATGAACTAGGAGAGTTAGAAGACCCAGGCCTACATGGCTGATGAGTGAATTGTGAAGTAGGAGATGATGAATGGAGCTCAAGATAGAGACGACTTGTGAAATCTAACTTAGGCCATTTTCGTCAATAGGCGTAGGAGGATATGTTGAAGATTATTTCTAACTGAAAATGAGGAATTTATAAAATATTATCTACTGCTACTGTCTATCAGTTGATCTAAATTTATTTTCCTCTTTTTCCTTCAATATACCCAGATGTAAATATAGGAGAGAGAGAGAGAGAGAGAGAGAGAGAGAGAGAGAGAGAGAGAGAGAGAGAGAGAGAGAGAGAGAAGAGAGAGAGAGAGAGAGAGAAAAAAAAATTACCATCTTTTACTGAAAGAGCTTTGAGTGTTTTTTCGAACAAAACTATTCACCGGCATAAAAAAAAAAAACTTTATGAATTGAACTGATGGATTAGAGGTTTTTCAGCTTTTTAAAAGATTATTCTTTTTCATTTTTATTATCGAAACTAGCGTTTCATCCATGCCTTACTGGTAAAATCAACAAAATACATCATCATCATTTGGATTCAGCTATATTTATGTCTATTTACACTTCATAGGGGAAAGCTACATGATTCGACTTCCACTTCCTCGTTTTCTAATTGTTTTTGGTTGCTCTATACTTGAGAATTTGGAAATATTTTATTAGATTTTTTTAATTGATAGCGTAAAATTTATTTAGAAAATATGAAATACAATGAAACACCAAATGGTATGATCATCAACCACAAGCTGTGGAAAATGATGAGGCTAAACTACTCTGGGACTACCATAAGAAGACGGGCAGGGTGATACAAGCTGCTCCACTAGCCATCACTCTGGTTAACAAAACAATGATTAAGGTATCAAAAGTATCACTTATAGATGTCACAGTACCGTGTGGGTCTAAAGAAAATGATAAGAGGAGATAAAAATAGAAAAATACCATGACTTGCGAATTAAAGTAAGAGGGATATGAAATATACAGGTAGAAATAGTACCGATAATCATAGGAGCCCTAGGGACCATACCTATATCATCGAAAAAGAGTTTCGAGAAGGTAGAGGCCGATACAGACCCAAATCTATTGACAAAGAGCATGCCACTTGAAACAGCACATATAGTGAGGAAAGTGATGGACTCCTAAGGGAACTGGATGCAACCCGAAACACCATACTATGAATCACCAGTCTCTGTAGATTAGGACAAAAACAACAACTACTACTACTACTACTACTACTACTACTGATAATAATAATAATAATAATAATAATAATAATAATAATAATAATAATAATAATAATATTTTCAAAATATTTCAACGTTAAATGGAATACTTCTGAAATACAACAATAAGTTGACATTTTTTCCCATCAAATTTTACAACCACATTCTTCTTTAGATATGCATGGATGATGAAGAAACTTCCTAATTTTCTCTCTCTCTCTCTCTCTCTCTCTCTCTCTCTCTCTCTCTCTCTCTCTCTCTCTCTCTCTCTCTCTCTCTCTCTCTCATCCCAACATCAAAGAAAGCAGACACTGCCTACTAGGCAGTTTTCCAAATTGTAGCCAACCGTGTTAGGCCCGGGTAAACAAATCTGGGTCCATATAATAGTAAACTTGAACCCATGAAGGTGTTTCGGCCATTCGAATAGCCGATAGAATACTATACTAGATTTTTTGAACGGAGACGAGGAACACTGTTTACATGCAGAGATAATCTGATTTTTTATTATAGAATTGTCATCTGAAGTCGTTCTCTGCTTCGTTGTTGCTGATGCTTTTCGTTTTCATTGATGTAATATGTGTGATGCAATTTTAGAGAACCACTACAAAATATCAAAAACTTATAATGGATAAGGTGATAATGGGATATACTCGTAATACGTGTTTATGTGAATTTATGCATCAGAGAGAGAGAGAGAGAGAGAGAGAGAGAGAGAGAGAGAGAGAGAGAGAGAGAGAGAGAGACTTCCAAAGTTTTTATGGAAAGCCACAGTACAAAATTCTTTGAACCCACACCGCTCTGAAGCCAAAAAGTAACCAAAAAGAGTTTAGAATAAATTCAGAGAAAACATAGGGCACACTCGCCCAGAACTTCTCTTAAAACGTATGAAAAGTCTTCTAAGATTTTTCGAGTTTCAGCTAAAAGAGATATTTAATTGTAGACTTTAATAAGGAACATTTCACAAATGTTCCCCCTCTATTCCCTTCCCAGGAATTACGAGGGTTGAAAAGAGTGTTAGAGTTAAGCTGGAATGAAGGAAGATGGATAGAAATGGGAGTTGGGGTCTGTTTTTGTTGGCAAGAAAAAAAGTAAAGCTGAATGGCCTCGATATGTTAGGAGGGTTAAGAATAGAGATACGGTCTAGCTAAGATAAAGGTAGATATATGGAAAAAGAGTTAAGGTTCCTTCTCGTTTTCAGATGAAAGAGGAAAGTTAAATGCCGTTCCCAGGCGCAGATAAAGTAGGAGAACTGAGATGGAGTTATTGTCTAGCCATTATAAAAAAAAAAGAGGTATTGAACTAGAGTCAAGATCCGTTCTCATTCTTAGGCAAATGGGAATAGTTAAATACCGTTCCCATACTCAGATAAATTGGGAGGATTAAGAATAAACGGTCTACAATAGCTCTGGTGAAGAAGAGGGAAGGTAAGAGGGCAATTTAATGCCATTATCATACTCTTTAAAGTATTAAAAATAAAATTGAGGTACAGTCTATTTCAGTTAAAGGTAGATATACAGAAAATAAGTTAAGGTCTGGTCTCGTTCTAAGGTAGAATAGGAAAGTTAATTGTCGTTCCCACGCTCAGATAAAGTAGGAGAATTGACATAGAGGGAGAATCTATCTCAGATGAAGGAAGAATAAATGATATGTCATGAAGATCTGATTTCGTTCTCAGGTAAGAGGTAAGTTAAATGCCGTTCCGAGATTCAGAGAAGGAAAGAAACTTGAGAATAGTTACGGTCTTGTTCAGATAAAGAACGATGTTCCTGGTATCTTTTGAAAGAGGGAAGTTGAAAACAGTCAAATTTATTCCAAAACGCAGACATAATTTATTCTGGAACTCAGACTTAAATGTTAATTGCGATATCACCTTGTTTTTAATTGATTTGTTGTATAACAGGCTTTTTACCTATCTATCTACATGTCTATTTATAACTCCATATTCCTATTTATCTACCATTCTATGACTTGTGAGTTGAAAATGATATACTCGCACCATAAAATTTTCCATGAATATTTAAAAAACGATGGAAATACTGAGAACATAGCATTGACAAAACTATAATAATAAGACCATTATAACTTCTTACGGGTGGTAAGAATAACACTAAACTGTGTGTGTGTGAAGAGAGAGAGAGAGAGAGAGAGAGAGAGAGAGAGAGAGAGAGAGAGAGAGAGAGAGAGAGAGAGAGAGAGCACGTTAATATTAAAAAGTTGCCGTTAATTTATCATCAGTAGTATATTTACAATGTCAGTAACCTTAAAAGTATTTGGAGCTTGCATAAATTTAGAAGATTATTCCAGATGAGATCTGTGATCTGGAATCATTATAGTAACGCTGAGCGTCAATGATAATTATGTATGAACGTTACTGAAGACTGTATTGGTCTTAGTATTATACAGTAAAACCAAGCTCATACGTTAAGCGTAATTCACAAATATTTTGGAATTAATATGCCATTGTTAATTTTATCATTGTAAATTTCAGTAAATTATCAAGGGCTTATATTTATACCTTTAACACGAGGATTCGAGACTAATTTGCTATGAGTTTCAAGATTCTGCGTAGTTTTGCAATATTTGGTGAAATCCTTTGAAAATTAGTTTAGCAATTATTTCTACAGTTTTCCAAGGACTTGGACATTTTCTAAATGTAACGACTTTCCATAATGATATTGCTTTCGCAATCCAGTAAAATATTTTTATTGCTGTACCAAGCAATTTGCTATCAATAAGATTCCTGATTTTTTTTTTTTTTTTTTTTTTTTTTTTTTACTTTTTTACTTGTAATGCGAGTGAACAAGAACTAAAGGTACAAAAAGCTCTAAACAGATGAACACTTGCATATGATGTGGGAGAGTTTCATTTTGCGCAATACTTCATATATAGCTATTAAGCTGACATGAAAAATACCTAATTTAAAAAAAAAAGGTACGTATATATAAAGTTTTTCCTTCCAGTTAAAACGGATAAAAAGTGCTTGAATAAAGTGCAAAGGTTAATTAACCTTTTCTTGCATTTTCTATTTGTTTTTAATCTTTTTCTCAAAAGGAGTTGTTTTTTTTTTTTGCCAATAA
>NC_090736.1:126699988-126714988 GCF_036898095.1 Palaemon carinicauda
AATTTCACGAGATGTAAGTAGAGCCTTTGACAAGGTCTGGCATGAGGGCTTAAAATACAAACTTTTAGAAGCACAATTTCCAGATATTTTAACCAGACTGCTGTGCAACTTTTCAGATGACCGGGTTGCCATGATCAAAATTAAAGATTATATAGGGCCACAGTTCCAACTGCTCTCAGGAGTTCCTCAGGGTAGTGTTCTATAACTTCTATATTAAGGACACTCCTCCACCTGCAGAAGGCTGTCTTCAGATCATATTTGCCGATGATCGCACCCAAGTGATAACCCATCCTAATAAACATAAATTTTATTTACAGAGAAAGACAGTCCGTGAATTAACAAAAATCAATAATTACGAAAGGAAATGGAAAATAACTACAAATACTAACAAATTCCAATTATTGTCAATAACGGTCAACAATCCTCCTCCTATAATCATAGATAACATCCGTATCCCATACACAAATAATGCAAGAATACTTGGGTGTACATTCAAACGGTCTGGCTTGCTTTCCCATGTTAAAGCAAGAATTAACATTTCCAAAGCGACTGACAGTAGGCTAAAAAGATTCAAGGGGTTATCCACTAAAACACAACTGAGGCTCTATAAATCCCTAGTAAGACCACAACTAGAATACCCTACCGTAATATTTAGCAATATCAGTAAGTCTTCATTGAGTAAAATGTAAGCCGTTCAAAACAAAGCTCTGAGGCGAGCCTATAAGGAGGCGCCTCCCTATTTTAACAAAATACTTGATCTCCATCAACTTTCTAAGTTGGAACCCCTCAATGTTAGGTTTCACAGGCTTAGCCATAAAACCTGGGACAAACTAGCCATTGACGATGACGACCTTTACGCAATTACAAGGACTCTTTCCAACGGACATACTCGGGATCACAACTGGTGGAGGAGCCTAGATCCCAAAATCAATTGTGATCCACCCCGGCTGAGATATATCTCCACCGGTTAATTCAATTCAAATCCTTAACCATCATTAATCAATAATTCAATTAAATTCATTAATTTCACATTCATAACCCATAATCTGCCATCATATTTTTGCCTTCAAAGGGGGACATCTAACATTCAACATTCTTATTGCTACAGGGCTAGATGCGTGAACCAAAAAACCTTTCCTTTCCTCCTCTATCCACTCTACCGTATTACCTAACATTGCAAGAGGGTCTGCCCCTCTCTTTTACTCTCCTCCTATACTTCTTTTTCTCACTTTTTCTTCTCCTACCCCTCCCGAGTACCTGCCTTCGGGCTATAAACTGGATTGTATCCAGGGGTACTCTTCCTTATCCTTATCCCCTATTCCCCACTTCCCTATCCCTATCCTGGCTGGCTGGCTCTTTCTGATATTTTTAGCTCCATGATATTTTTAGTAATTCCTTCGATTTGTTTCCATGCTTGTATTATCATGTAGCATTTTCATCTCCTTTCTAGAATGTATAATTTTTAAAAATTGCAGTCTTTCCCAGTAGTCAAGGTCCTTAGCTTCTCCTAATCTAGCAGTAAAGGACCTTTGTACACTCTCTGTCTGTGCAGTATGCTTTTGGTAGTGTGGGTACCATATCACATTGCAGTACTCGAGTGCACTACGTACATAAGTTTTGTACACCATAATCATGTGTTCAGAGAGAGAGAGAGAGAGGGGGGGTGGGTATTTACTGATAGAGCAAAAAATCACCTGATACACATAGAATTTTCAATTATAAAGAAATGAAATAGAATTCTATGATGCAAGTACCTCTCTTAAATATATATTTTGTCTTAGGGATGCCACAACTGCAATTATAATCCGTTTGTTGGAAAGAAATAACTAGAAAATATTCCTTAAGGAGATAACAGGTATTTCTTTTTAATTTAATTTCAATAAGGAATATTTTACTACAAACAAAACACTCTAGATATAATCATCCCCATTTAACTCTCAGATGAGACGTTTATTTAATCATGTCATATTTTTTCAACAAACAAAAAGAACTTTCAGCTACTACTTTTGCTTCCAAGTGTGATTTCATCGTAATTTCATTGTAGTCGTTACTAATTTTTTTTTAGTTTCTGGGGCTCTGATCCCAAGGTCGTGAAGAGAATCCAGCCATTAATGTATCAAAAATATATATGGCTTGTTTGAATATATATATATATATATATATATATATATATATATATATATATATATATATATATATATATATATATATATATATATATATATATATATATATATATATATATATATATGGAAGTGAATTTATTATAATATAATTATAAGTTGTTAATACTTGTCCAACATTTTTTTTTTAAGTTTATTAATAAGCTAGCATCGTTTTTTTTTTCTTGTATATTTAAGCTTTTTCTTAGTTTGATGATCTCTGTAAGGGAGTCATTTGACTTCGCAGTTTTGCTTTGTTTACCACCTTCTCCCCCGGTATTGGTGAACCACTGAAGTTCTTTATTAACGATCGTTGCTTCTCTCTCCTATGAGCTGTGTTGACTCGAGTGGAAAGCTTGATCGTTGGGGTAGTGATACGTGACAGAGTTAGTTCGAGTTCCTCCTCACAGCCTTACGCTTTGCCTCTTAATTTTTAGTCACGTCTGGAATTTTGGGATCATGTCCTTCACTGCTTTGTGTGTTGTTGCTGGTGTTTGTCACCATTGGCATTCATCAGCCACGCCCCTTCCCTCGTTCATCGGAAGAGTTTTGAACGAGTTGGCCCGTATCTAGTGAGAACGATGCGGTTTGTGGCGTGCGAGATCCGTTGACGTTCCGGATTCTCGGAGGCTACCACCCTTAGTGTTCCCGTGGTATTTTGGATTGCCTGCAGGCATTGCAGCTTGACCCAGTTGACCTGCTCATCAGTGTCAGTGAGTTCTTGGAACTCATGGAGACAAGTAGGGCGGCCTTCTTCACGTATGAGATATTTTTATAGCTATTTACAACGATCGTGGATCGCCGAGTACCTGTAGATGTCCATGCACCTGTTTGCCTACTGTCCTCTGGACCTTGTATGGCCTGATGAGACAGTTCACTAACCTTCTTGTGATTATTCCTTTGCATAAATTTGTAAGATTATTTTTTTTTTTTTTTTTTGGCAATTCGTTGTTTATTAACTTAAGTTTATCATTTAAGTTAGTTTGCTGTGTTAGGTAGGAATAATATTAAGTTTCCCATTTATTTTCTCTTTCTTCCTTCTACCTAACTTAGTTTATTAGGTTAGATTTTTTTGGCCAGTAATTTGAAAGGTAGCTGCCTGAAATGTCACATTTAAAATTTCCTATTTCTTATTTTAAGGTTTAATTTAGTTGTAAGTGATCTTTTAAAGATTTTAAGGTTGGCTTTCCCTTGATTTATACATTCATTTATTTTGGTTATTATCGATAAAGATTATTGCCTTTTTTGTGTGTGTGTAAATAAATATTGTAACTTTTGTTTAGGTGTTTGTTCTTTGGTTCATAAGTTGCTGTGTTACATTTTTTTTACTGACCGCAAATTCTGAGTAGAGACAAAAACCCTTGAAATTACGTCCGTAAATAAGGTCGTAAAAATCTGGCGACCATGACAGGATTTGCGCTCAGGTATACACAGTAATGGGGACTTTGGAACGCTCTTCAGAGGTGGTTATAGTATTTATTTTTGGAAATACCTTTACCTACTACCACTATTGATAACTTAGAAGATTTTGAGTTTAGTCCTGCAGAGTTCTTAAGTTCTGCCGACTGTATCATTCATTTACCAATTCTAGGTAAGGAATATCTGGTTAGTTGTGCTAGATGGTTGGGTATTCCGCTCAAAATGACGGATACAAAGAGGAAGTTATTAATAACAGCAAAGAACAGTGCTATGCAAGGTTTGGCTGAGGCTAATGGGTTAATTGGGGAAAATATTAGTGATAGAGGTAGTGAAATAGGAAATGATGATAGGGTAGTTGCAGATGATAATGGCATTAGTGGTGGTGCAGGTTTTTCATTATTTGATGATCCTCCTCAGGCTGGAGTCATTTATGAAGGCCCGGCCAATTTTCTGCCAAGGGGAAATATAACCACAAACCCTTTCTTGTCTGAAGAGAATTTAGGGCCAGTAGTTCTTACTGTTCCTATAAATTCTGATTCAAAGGAAAATCAGGAATATGACTTAATTTATAAAAGGATAGCGTTGTTGAAATTGGAACATGCAGAGAACGAGAGGGTGAAGAGGCATGAGATAGAGATGGCCAACCTTAATTTGGAAATGGCTAGGTTACAGGGGGCTTCTACCCAATTTAGTACCCCACGAGGTAGTCAGCCTGATAGGTTTAATATTGGGGCAGCATTAAAATTGGTCCCGATTTTTGATGAAAGAAATGTTCCAGAATTCTTCAAGGTCTTTGAGAGGGTGTCTACACGGTTGTCTTGGCCACCAGAGATGTGGACAGTGCTGATTCAGTGTAAATTGGTAGGCAAGGCAATCCGGGTATAAAAGGCCTTGGAGGAAGGGATAGCCAGGGATTATCACAAGGTAACGACACTAATTTTAAAATCCTATGATTTGGTCCCTAAGGCATACAGGTTAAAGTTTAGGAATTTTAATAAAGATCCTTCCTTATCGTATGTAGAATTTGCCAGGTTCAAGGAGGAACAGTTTGACGACTGGTTGAAAACTCGTCAAGTTGTCACTTTTTCTTCCTTGAGAGAACTCATGCTTTTGGAGGAGTTTAAGAAATCTTGCTCCATAGAACTAAGAATTTATTTGGAAGAAGTAAAGGTCACTAATTTAGGTAAGGCAGTTCAAGTGGCTGACGAATCTGTCTTGACCCATAGAACAGGTTCAGGCAATTTCGCCAGCAAAGATATACGTAATAACTTAGTAGTCAGCAAATTTTCATAAAGCAATAAGAGGTGATAATAATAAACCTAAGAATTCTGTGGTTCAGAATAATTTCCCTGCTAGTAAGAATGGAAAATTCACGAGTAAACCTGGTACTCGTGTATTTTCCAAGGGATTTAGTTCTGGAACGAGAAATATTAATATAAAGCCTTTTTTTGGTGTAAAAAAACCTTGTCATTTCCAAGCTGTGTCACGCCAGAACAAATTATCTTCAAAGAAATAATCCCGTGGTTTTGATGCCAAGTACATCTCCTGACGTAAAATTGCCCATAATTGGTAGTGATAGTGGTGGTAATTGTACACCTGATGATGGAAATAATAATCCACAGGAATAATTGAAATATGATAAATACATATGGCCTGGTAAAGTAATGTATAATTCTGTCATTATTGATGTTAAGTTTTTGAGAGATACAGGGTCTGCTCGGTCGATAGTGCTGGAAAGCAGTTTGAAGGGTTTTGTGAAGTATTCAGGGAACTTTATTGTTCTAGGAAGTTTCCCGAACATAATAGTTTAGGCTCCTTTAGCAGAGGTAATGTTGTCATTCCCTGGGTATTATGGAAAGATCGAGTTGGCCGTTGGCGAGAGTCTTCATATAGCTGGCGTTGATGGCATATTAGGAAATGATATGATTAATAGTGATGGCCAGGAATTATTTTCAATATTATCAGTCAATAAGTGTCCAGTGGCGGTTACCACTAGAGCTGCAGCAAGAGCTGCAGATTTATTAAATAATGATGAAAAATTTGAGTAGTTTAGAGGTAGACGTAGATGTAGGAAGACCCGGGTCAGTAGTAAGTAGTGTAGTAAGTAGTGATAATGTAATTCCCGATTGGGATCGAGCAGCTTTTATTGAATCCTAGGAAAGAGAGTTTAATTTTAATTTGGGTGATACCTCTGACTTGACAAAGCCTCGATTCTGGGTAAAAGGGGGCCTATTAAATAGGGTGAGTCATCCCCTGGTTGCTAATGATCCCCAAATGTCCTGTGTTGTGCAAATAGTGGTGCCTTCTCAATTTCAGAGACAAATATTAACTTTATCTCATGATGATCCATTCTCTGGTCATTTTGGTGTCTGGAAAAGTTCCGTAGGTTGCCTAAATAGTTTTGGTGGCCAGGAATGAAATCGTCAGTAAAAGAATATGTGAAAGAATGTCCAGTGTGCTAAGTGGTAGGTAAACCTAATCACACAATTTTAAAAGAAACTTTACATCCCATACCAGTTATTGGCGAGCCATTTAATGAGCTTGTAGTTGATATAGTAGGCCCTCTGCCTAAAACTAAAACAGGTTTTATCTATTTACTGACTGTGATGGATCGGGCATCATGAATTCCCGAAGCTATTCCCATGAAAAAAATCACATCTAAGGCTGTATTTGACCAGTTGGTAATTTTCCTTTAAGGTATGGAATCCCTCGTAAGATACAAACTGATTGTGGAACTAATTTTACTAGTAAGGAATTTCGAGGTAAGTGTGCAGATCTGGCAATTCTGCACACTAATAGTGTTCCTTACCATCCAGAGAGTCAGGGAGTGGTGGAAAGATTCCATCAAACTCTTAAATCAATTTTAAGGAGATTTTGTTATGAGCCTGGAGAGGAGTGGGATAAGGGTCTTCCTTTTGCTCTCTTTGCTCTTAGTAGTCAGCCAAATTCATCCACGGGCGTGGCTTCTTTTGAATTTGTCTTTGGACATGAAATACGGGGCCCTTTAGAAATTTTATATGAAGTTTTGGAATCTGATCAAATAAAGAAGACGAACGTGGGTGAGTTTGTTGATAACTTTTGAGGAAAACTTTCTAGCGCCTGGAAGTTTGCTAGAGAAAATTTAGCTAGCTCTCAGGCTACTATGAAGATTAATTATGACAAGAAAACTCGAACACGGTCGTTTGAGCACTGGGAATTAGTTTTGGTGTTGAGTACTGATTCGGATAATTTCCTTGAACCAAGGTATAAAGGGCCTTGGAAGGTGTTTAGGAAGTTATCGGAACTTAATTATGAAATAGAAGCTCCAGGACCAAACTAGTGTCGAATTTTTCACATTAACAGACTGAAACCTTATGTCTCTAGTAGATCTGATCCTTTGGAAACCGAGTATGATTCGGTTTCTTTGTTGGCAGAGGTGCTTCCTGATGGGTCGGGGGAAACAATTAATCAAGAACATTCAGATGCTCTATCCAAGAAAGTGCACTGTTTGGATGGGTTAGATGAGCATCTGAAGCATCTTGATATAAATCAAAGAAGGGAAATAGAAAGTTTAATTGATTCTTTTTTTCAGATTTGGTTAGAGACTCTCCCAGATTTACTAGTTTAATTGAACATGATGTTGTTTTGGGAGAAGCTTCACCAATTAAACAAAGCCCTTATAGACTAAATCCCACTAAAATGGATATAGTCAATAAGAAAATAGAATATATGTTGAAGCTGAAGCATGATTTGATACAACCTTCTGTTAGTCCTTGGAGCTCCCCTGTAGTATTGGTGAAGAAATCCGATGGACAGTATCGTATGTGTGTGGACTATCGTAAAGTTAATACACATACTAAAAATTATTCCTTTCCTCTTCCTAGTATTGACGACTGCATAGACCGCATTGGTTTAGCAAAGTATATTACAAAATTTTAATTACTCAAGGGCTACTGGCAAAATCCTTTGTTAGATTGAGCAAGAGAAATTTCAGCATTTGTCACCCCATTCGGCTTGTATGAATGCAAGGTCATGCCTTTTGGGATGAGGAATGCTGCTTGTACTTTTCAAATATTATTGAACAGTATGGTCTGTGGATTAGAAGGTACTGAGATTTACATGGATGATCTTGTTGTCCACAGTAATGATTGGAAAACTTATTTACTCAGGTTACGTAATGTTTTTTAAGCTCTCCGTGCTGCTTGTTTAGTCATTATCCTCGCTAAATGCGAATTTGGTAAGGCTAAAGTTGTGTATCTGGGTCATGAAGTTGGTCTGGGTCATATAGCCCAAAAACAGGCTAATGTCGAGGCTATAACTAATCTAAAGAGACCGTGCTATGTCCGAGAAGTCCAAAAGGTGCTAGGTATGATGGGCTACTATAAAAAGTTCGTTAGGACGTTTTCTGACATTGCTCGTCCCTTGGATGATCTTTTGCACAAAAAAAAAAAAAATTATTTGGACTAGCGTGTGTGAAGAAGCATTTATTAAAATTAGTACTATTCTTATGTCTAAACATATTTTGATTTTTCAGAATTTTCAAGCTCCTTTTATAATTGCCGTTGACGCTAGTGATATAGGTATTGCAGGAGTTCTTTTTCAAAAGGGTGAGGATAAGGAGGTGTACCCAATATCCTACTACAGCAAAAAGTTGTTAACGGCAGAGCGCAAGTATTCAACTATTGAGAAAGAGGCTCTCGCCCTGATCCGTACCATATCTCATTTTAAACCATACTTAACTAATCTTTCTTTTCCAGTGGAGGTATGGACGGATCATAATCCGTTAGTGTTTATTGAACGGATGAAAGGGTCTAACCAAAGAATTTTACGTTGGGCCTTGCAACTGCAAGAGATCAGCTTAGTAATTAAACATATTAAAGGATCTGATAATAAGATCCCGGATACCTTGTCTAGGATGTAAACTATTTACTTTTGTTGGTCTTTCTCAGCCTCTTTCGTTCTGCTCCTTTCTCTTTGTGTTCATTTAGAGTGAAAGCAAGTGCTAACTTTATGGTTTGTTCCAACATTGTTCGGTTGTTTCGTTTATCTATACGATATTTTTTTTTTTACCAGTGTTGTTTTTAGTTTAAGTATTAGCTTTCTTATCAGCTGATAAGTTTTTGAACTTCAGAACTTTATCGTTTTCTGTGATTTAGTACATTTTGTTTTTGGCTTTAGAATTATTTTTTTATTAATAATCTTTTATTTCCAGGGTTTGCATTTAATTAGACTGTTAATATATTTATTTGAGGTATATTTAATGCTGACCTTCTTATTTTCAGGATGTGTAATGCACAATTGTGTGTGCTTTATTAGATAATCCTATGCATGTTTACATTAAGGTTATCTTTACTTTTGATATTGATACTATTTTAGGATTTGTTTCTTTAGGTTGTATACACAATTTCACTCCTTTTGATAAAAAAAATGTACGGGGAGAAAGGTATTAGATTGAAATAAATTTATTATAATTCAATTATAAGTTGTTAATACTTGTCTAACCTTTTGACCTTGTTTTAGTTTTAAGTTTATTAATAAGCTAGCGTCGTTTTTTTTGTATATTTAAGATTTTTCTTAATTTGATGAACTCTGTAAGAGAGTCATTTGACTTCACCGTTTTGCTTTGTTCACCACTTTCTCCCCCGGTATTGGTGAACCACTTAAGTACCTTATAAACGATCGTTGTTTTTCTCTCCTATAAGCTGTGTTGACTCGAGTGGAAGGCTTTATCGTAAGGGTAGTGATACGGGACAGAGTTAGTTCGAGTTCCTCCTCACAGCATGACGCTCTGCCACTAGAGTTTTGGGATCACGTCCTTCGCTGCTTTGTGTGTGGTCGCTGGTGTTTGTCACCTGCAGCATTCCTCAGCTACGCCCCTTCCCTTGTTCGTCTTAAGAGTTTTGAATGACTTGGCCAGTATCTAGTGAAAACGGTGCGGTTTGTGGCGTGCGAGATCCGTTGACGTTCTGGATTCTCGGAGGCTACCACCCTTAGTGTTCCCGGGTATTTTGGATTGCCTGCAGGCATTGCAGCTTGACCCAGTTGACCTGCTGCTGCTCATCAGTGTCAGTGACTTAGTTCTTGGAACTCGTGGAGACAAGTAGGGCGGCCTTCTTCACGTATGAGATATTTTTATAGCTATTTACGATGATCGTGGATCACCGAGTACATGTAGATGTGCATGCCACTGTTTGCAATATGGTCCTATGGACCTTGTATGGCCTGATGAGACAATCCACTAAGCTTCTTGTGATTATTCATTTGCATAAATTTGTTAGATTTTTTTTTTTTTTTTTTTTGTAATTCATTGTTTATAAAGTTAAGTTTAACATTTAAGTTAGTTTGCTTGTGTTAGGTAGGAATAATATTAAGTTTCCCATTTATTTTCTCTTTCTTCCTTCTTCCTAGATTTTTTCTGGTCCGTAATTTGAATGGTAGCTGCCTGAAATGTCATATTAAAAATTTCCTATTTCTTATCTTAGGGTTTGATTTAGTCGTAGGAGATCTTTTAATGATCTTAGATTTGGTTTTCCCTTAATTTATACATTCATCTATTTTTGTTATTATTGATACCACTCATAACTTTTTTTTGTGTGTGTAAATAAATATTGTACCTTTTGTTTAGGTGTTTGTTCTTTTGTTCATAAGTTGCTGTGTTACATTTTTTTACCGATTGCAAATTCTGTTCGGCTGTAAATAAGGTCGTAACTATATATATATATATATATATATATATATATATATATATATATATATATATATATATATATATATATATATATATATATATATATATATATATATATATATATATATATATATATATATATATATATATATATATATATATATATATATATATATATATATATATATATATATATATATATATATATGTATATATATATATATATATATATATATATATATATATATATATATATATATATATATATATATATATATATATATATATATATATATATATATATATATATATATATATATATATATATATATATATATATATATATATATATATATATATATATATATATATATATATATATATATATATATATATGTATATATATATATATATATATATATATATATATATATATATATATATATATATATATATATATATATATATATATATATATATATATATATATATATATGTATATATATATATATATATATATATATATATATATATATATATATATATATATATATATATATATATATATATATATATATATATATGGGCTCAAGCCATGACGTCCTGATGGGAGTTAGAGGCAAAATGGAGCACCTTGTCCAGGGACCAGGAGATAGGTTTTGGCGGAGGTGCTGAGCGTAGTCTAGCGCATGCCTTTGGTAGTTTATTGAAGATATCGCTGGACAGATCAATCTGGAAGGCGTACAGTAGTGGTCTAGTCAAAGCCGATTTGCAGGTAGAAATCATGTTGGCTGCTAAGCCTTGTCCATGAAGGTGAACGAAGAAGGACATGCAAAAATCAATGGTGATTTCCGTAGGGTTTTTTGCTTTGACGAACGAGACCCACTTTCTTCAGGATGATTCGTATTGCCGTCGTGTGGATTCGGTCTTGTACTCCTCGAGGAAGTCTAGACTTTTCTTCGAGATCCCAAACCTTTTCTTCGCGGCTAGGGAAAGAAAATCATGAGATGAAGGTCCCTGACTTTCAGTGATGAAGCGAAGACAGTCGACTTCTGTACTTGCTGAGAGAGAACTGGGCCCGGGAGGGGGATCAGCTTGGGCTGCAGCTACAGGACCAGGGGGTACCAATTGCTCCGGGGCCACTTGGGAGCCACTAGGGCCGCTGTCCCTTTGAAGGTTCTCAGTTTGGAGAGGACTTTCAGCAGAAGGTTGGTGGGAGGGAACAGGTATATCCTGGACCATCTGTTCCAATCCAGTGACATGGCATCCACTGCTTCTGCCTTGGGGTCCTCGTACGGGGCCACATAACGAGGAAGTTGATTGTTGTCGCTCGTTGCGAAGAGATCGATCTGAAGTTCCGGGACTTGGCGAGAGATGAAGGAGAAGGATCTTGCGTCTAGAGACCATTCCGACTCTATTGGGTTTGTCCGTGATAGAGCGTACGCCGTCACATTGCGGAATCCTTGTAGGTGAACTGCAGAAAGGTGCCATTTCTTCTTTTCTGCCAGACGGAAGATCGGAAGAAGTACCTGATTTATCTGGTGCGATCTCGAGCCCTGACGATTGAGACATCTGACTACCACCGAGTTGTCCAGAGTCAGACGGATGTGGATCGAGGGAGGCGGAGAGAGTTTCTTCAGAGTGAGAAGGACCGCCATGGCCTCCAAGATGTTGATGTGAAACGTCTTGAATAGGGGAGACCATGTCCCTTGAGCCTGTTGTTGGTGGGAGTGACCTCCCCAACCCTCCAGCGAAGCGTCCGTGTGGATGTTGAGTGATGGAGGAGGGTGTTGAAGAGGAATGGACCTTTTCAGGGCCTTTGCTTCCGACCACGGCTTTAAGAGTAACCGAAGTCTGTTTGGGAACCGTCTCTTGAGGTCTCTTCGAGCGATGGATGCAGAACGTCTCCAGACTCCCGCGGCATCCTTTAGCTGTGCGCGAAGCACTGGGTTTGTCACAGAGGCGAACTGTAGAGAGCCTAGAACTTGTTCCTGCTGTTGTCTTGAGATCCTTTTGGATTTCACCAGTTTTTTGACAGACCCAGCTATTTCCTTCCTTTTCTTCTGTGGGATGGAAAGACGGTGTGGCTGAAGATCCCAGTGGATTCCTAACCATTGGAACTTCTGAGCTGGAGAGAGGCGAGATTTTTTGGTGTTTATCTTGAATCCCAGGTGTTCTAGGAACTGGGTGACTTTGTTGCAGGATCGTACACAATCTTCGGGCGATGTCGCCCAGACCAGCCAGTCATCTAGGTAGGCCATCACCTGGACGCCGCAAAGGCGGTGTTGAACGTTGGCGTCTGCCAGCTTGGTGAAGATCTGTGGGGCCACGTTGAGCCCGAAGGGCATTGCCCTGAAGGCGTAACTTTTCCTTTGGAGTCGAAATCCTAGGTAGGAGTAAGCGTGATGGTTCATTGGAACGTGCCAGTAGGCATCCGCCAGGTCTATGGAGACCGTGTAGGACCCTTGAGGCAGGAGGGTCCGTATTTGTTGAAGAGTCAGCATCTTGAACTTGTTATTCGCGATAAACTTGTTGAGGGGGGATAAGTCTAGAATGACTCTGAGTTTGTCGGAGTCCTTCTTGGGGACGCAAAATAGTCTCCCTTGGAACCTGGTTGACTTTACCCTCCTTATCACCTTCTTGTTCAAGAGTTCTAATACATATTCTTCCAGGAGGGGGGTTGACTGTTGGAAGAATTGCTGGAAGGCTGGGGGTGGTTGAGTCCAGCTCCCGCCTAGTCCCTTCTTGACGATGCTGTGTGCCCAGGGATCGAAGGTCCAACGATCCTGGAATTGGCGGAGTCTTCCTCCCACCGGAAGCACTTCATTGCTTCTGGCTTTCCGAGGGTTTGCTACCTCGGCCGCTAGCTCCCCTTTCTCCTCTGCCTCTGGAGTGACGGCGAGACACATCTCTGCCTGAGCCTCTGCTTGAGCCTCTACCTTTGGGACGAAAGGTAGTGGTTTGCTGCTCAAATGCAGGGGTGAAGACCGGTGACTGCAATAGAACCGGTTGGGTGACCAGCTGAAAGGTCTGTTGTGGCTGAGCTGCCACTTGGGGAGTAGCGGAACCCGGGAACTGCCGTCTCTGTTGACGTTGCTGGGGTTTTGTTTTCTGAGGTTTCCTCTTAGGTTCAGGGCCGTCGTCCTGAGATGATTTCCTTTTCTTCGACATGGCCCACTTATGGAGAAGGTTCCTGTTCTGCGTGGCGGCTTTGTCGGCGATCTCTTTCACTAGGGAGGAGGGAAAGAGGTGTTTACCCCAGATGTTGGAGGAAATCCACCTCCGGGGTTCGTGTCTCACTGTAGCGCTCGCGAACACGAATTCATGACAGGCTCTGCGAGCCCTAGTGAAGCTGTACAGATCCTTCATGACCGTTGCCAAATGCGTTTTGGCAAGGACCATGTAAAAGTCTGGGACCCTAGTGTCACCGGCCATGACTTCAAGCTGTACCTGGAGGGACATAGATGCGGCAAGCCTTTCCTTCGTATCATGTTTCCTACGAAGGAGGTGATCGTTGAATTTTGGGAGGTCCTCATTAAACTGACGACCAGCAACGACAGGCTCTAGCTTCCCCACTGTGAATGTCGACTGGACGTCTTTCCAGTGCCTATCATCAGGGGGAGTAGTCAGGGAGAAGGGCCTGCACTCCTCCAGTACAGGGCAAGGTTTCCCTTCTTCCACTGCTTTCAGTACCGCAGTGAAGGCCTTTTCGAGAAAGGGAAGGTCGTATTGTCCAGTGCGACAAAGGTTGGGTGCTTTTTACTAAGTGCCGGCATCTTTGAATTGGTGAAGCCCCTACTCTTCACCGTGTTGGCTAGCATAGCCTGGGCCTTCGAGAGATCGAACAAAATTACCTCCTTTGGTTCGAATTCTTCTTTAGAGGCGGGTTCGGACCTGAGTCGGACGTAACAGTCCGGATAACCCTCAAAGTTCGGGAAGAACTCCACTTCTTCCAACGCGATCGAGCCAACCTTCTCACTGATGAAGATCTTGCCCGTGGTGATCGGCATGTGCTCGGCATACCTCCATGGGTTAGTGTCCGAGCAGGCAGGGAGGTCCTTAACCGAAATCCTTTTCGGTTGCTTACAACTTCCGAGGTTAGACTTGAAAACCTCATGGGTCTCGCGAAGTTTCTTATCCATGAGAGCTTCAAGCATCTTGAAGATTTCCTGAGTGCCTGATGGGATAGGGTCCGGGGTGGCGGACGTTGAAGGAAGGGATTCCTCGGTCGGTGTAGGAGTTGGTGCAGGGGTAGAAGTTTGAGCGACCTCTTGCTCCGAATCAGGGTATTCCACCTGATATTCCTCATAGTCGAGCTCCTCGCCCATGAGGTTCCTCTCCGTAGTTTTCGACACTTCCGACGTACGTTCCACGTTGTCGGAATCTAGATGGCACTCATGCATGGACTGGGCCATGACAACATCAGGTTCCACCACTATCTGGACAGTAGGAATCTGATCACTATGGACCACTGAGTCTTTCGATGCCTTCGGGAATAGCAAGGCCCTCAAATCTTCGGTAGCGAGATACGGTCCGATGGCGTTCTTTTGGAAGCCACGCACCCACTTGCGTAGCTTCTCCCAAGCGTTGTCCCTTACCTCCGCTGAAGGAGGATCGTCGAACGCTTCGACCAGACGACTCTTGCAGACTGTACAGTGCTGCGGGTCCCAGTATTTCAGGTCACCTTTCTTGGCAGCGCAGGGGGCGTGGGTCCGACACGCCTTGTGCCCGTAGAAGTCCGGGCGCTTCACT
>NC_090736.1:126722488-126724988 GCF_036898095.1 Palaemon carinicauda
ATAGAAATATATTTTTCTTTAGGTTAAGCCTTAGGACTCATTCTTCCATACAACATAGGTTACTAGATACATCAATTGCCAGGAAGAAATTGACAGAGAGCATTGTTTGATATAATTCATCATATCAATTTCACCAGAGAGAATAGCTTGAATTCCTTAGAAGGGAGACTTCTAAAAGATGTTTCATATAAGGGCATTGCATCGGCCATTTGATAAATTTTGAAATCATATATATATATATATATATTTATATATATATATATATATATATATATATATATATATATATATATATATATATATATATATATAATATATATATATATATATATAATATTTATAAGTGTGTGTGTTCATACACACATAAGATTTATTATATTTCAACCTATAGTTTTATATATTTATTTACGTTATAATTACCAGTACCTATTTTTGTTCCTTAAAAGGTATGTGACAAATATCATTGCGACTTTGTCACTGGAATTATACCAGACTTCCATTAATGAACCAATCAACCTTACTTTGAGAAATCCATTGACATTGTCTACATGCCAAACTGATATACTCGTATCAAAGCATTCATTAGCTTTGCTTGTCCACAATAATGTTGTCACCAATTGCTGGAAACCATAGATTTATGAGGGATGAAAAGAAAATGGACACTTATACATTTTACTCATCATCACTCTCAAGGAAAAAAAAAAATGGTTTTCTATTTCTGCTGATGTTTTTATTTTATTTTATTTTTTAGTCGCAAATCTAAAATTTGTAGGAGTCCGAGTAGAATATCTCTCAGTGCGATTCCACACCCCTGTTTTAAACCTCTTCTATTATGTTCGATGATTTGTGTTAACCATCTGATCATTATCTACCACCATAAATCATTTTATTGCTCTTCCGGCTCATTTTATATGTGCAGTACACAGTCTTTCCAAACATGGATTTACTCGGTAGCCTAATAACAATGGGAATGAAGGAAAGAAGGCAAGAAGGAAGGGAGGGAGGGGGGGGGGGGTACTAGGATAGCCATAGGTGGAAACACCTAAGGAGGGTTGGGGCAACCTCTGCGTCACAGTTACGTGATTAAGTAACACTTCTTCGAAACGCTCTGAAGGAAGTGAAGAAATTCCTCTTTTTTCTAAGAGTAAACGGGTTAATTAAACACATCTGTCAATTCATTGTACCGCCAAATATTAGGCCAATGTTTGAAACATTCATTGTTGTAGTTTCATGGAAATTCATAAGCCGGTTTGTTAGATATTTGGGAAAAACACTATTACACGGCCTCTGGAAACGATAGGAGCGCTACTCTAACCTCAGCTTTTATTATTTCCGTGAGTGATCCAGAATGTAAGTCTCCAATTTTTCATTCTCTTCATTCGATAAGGCCACAAAATCTTCTTTTATTATTATTATATTTATTTCATTGCTCAGCACATTTACTCAATCTGTCCTATGTGAATTATATCCTAGGTGATCTTATTTTTCATTTGTGCTATTTTAAAGATTTTACATTTCCATTAATTGGTATATAGCTTTTGGTGAACCTGATCTTATGCAAGCTTACTTAAGGGCAATAGTCTTCGTTGAACAAATTCATTGAACATCTAAATATGTCTTCACATATTAATTTCAATGTCAGGTTTTCAGAAGTTCATGTTTGGTTCCCTTGTATTTAGATACCATCGTAATGAAACTGCATAACTGTGAATCATCAACCACATCAGTAGCTAATTAAATCACTCGCATATGTCTAAATCCAGAAGTTCACTCAACTTATAGGCCATACTTTCAAGGTGCTTGATATTAGTGTTGCCTGATAGCTGAAGATCCTTGACAAAAGAAACTATTTCAGTTTTTTTTTTTTTTTTTTTTTTTTTTTTTTTTTTTTTTTTTTTTTTTTTTTTTTTTTTTTTTTAGAGTGATTCTGCAGCTTCTATTTGGTTGATTATTTCTGTATCTGGAAATGTTTTATTATGCCTTGCTACCGGCGTACTCACTCTAAAAGATTCATTGATAGTCTATGGCTTAGATCTGGCACCAGTTAAGTTATTTTGTGTTGAAGAAAATTCTGATTTCAGTTCATTAGCTTTCGGTTTTAATAAAACGTGTTTTTTTTTTGGTTATCCAGGATCATACCTCGTGTGACATTTGTTGAAATGTTTTCCAAGATTTCCTCTCTTTGCTGGATCCAGAAATGGATAACATATCGAACACACATTCTTCAACTTGTTCAAGGTAAAAAAAGCATTCCTGCAATGCATTGTGAGAATGGTATGTTTCTCTTTTTTAGCGCTTGATCCACCTCTCATTTTTTATTCAGTTAGTTGCTTAGAGAGTTATGTATATTGTATCAAAAATGAAATGAGCATAAATGACATGCACATTTTTTACAATACACAAATTATGTGAATAAATTTTATCAATCACTTAACAATATATTATTTACTAGTTTACATTCTAAAAATCTATTCATTGATTGTCATTATGAAAATGGATA
>NC_090736.1:126732488-126747488 GCF_036898095.1 Palaemon carinicauda
AGTTAACATTAACGAATGTTATGAATACAAACTGAATCTTCAATCAACATCCTAGGAAACCCAAGGACTGGCGTTCAACAATTGCAAAACATACCCAGGAAGCACTACATTCAACAAGAAACTCGAACGATACATCGCTAACAAAACATCAAGAGAGAGAGAGAGGACGTGTCGACATCACACAGACCCATATATAAGCTAAGTACAAATTTTTGAATTCATTCCAGTTTGGGCAGTGAAGTGTAGTTATCACGAGTCGTTAGTCGATTATTACTGGGGTGAGTGAATTGCTAGTCTTTTGTTAAAGGAAACTGTGTTCAACTCCGAATTCTCATCTAGAATTTTTCTCTCTTTGTGCTAATTCCTTTTTCTTTCAGAAATTCTCGGGATATGTTTTAGGATTAGTAACATTGTTTGGGGAATTTTGTTATACATATGCGTTTACGTAGTGGACGTCTGTACTCATATAGATATTTTGATAGAATTGCAAGGGGTCGAAGAGATAGGAAAAGAAATACAGCAGTCATGACTCCCCCTGTGAGCCCTTCCCCTAGACCTAGTGGTGTAGGCCAGACTAATCCTCCTCCAATTGTGACGCTTGTAAATGCCAGGTCAGCAATCCTTCCTTTTCAGGGTCGGGTCAACGGGTTCTTGCCACAAAATGTGGAGTCATGGATTTCATCCCTCGATGCCCATTTAAATGCCAAACAAATTGTAGACCCTTTTGTACAATTATAAGAAGCTAAAAGTTTTATAGATTTTTCTAAGGGGGATGCGAGTGCGTATTTAAGAGGTGTTTCATTTCAAGAAGCAGTTACCTGGGATGATTTCAAAGTTAGGTTACGTGCGATCTATGGGGGTGAGGAAGCCTTGGTTGTAGTATTAACGTTACGAAATACACTTAATCAGGCCACTATGAATCGGCTTAATGTTATTGAGAGAGCAGCTCTCATAGCTGATAGGCTTAACGAATATCAGGACATTTTAGGTCATTCCACTTGGGTTACTAGCGATAACATCTCCGTGAAAGATTTTTTACGCTTAATGTATTTAACTTGCATGACACTTATGTTGACTAAAGCTTTAGTACGGTGTTTTGATAAGAAGTTAACGCCTGCAAGTACGGAATTGGATGTCTATAAACAGATAAAGAAACACATGTCCAAGTGTCCAGATCTCGATCCCGTGTTAACTCAAGTTTTTGCAAAGAATGAAACAAAGCCACAAACAGTGAACGTAGTTAGCAGTCAGGTAGCGGGAATGACGTGTTATAACTGCAAACGTCAAGGTCACTTAAGCGCAGACTGCAGAACGAAATATTGCTCAATTCACAACACTGCAACACATTCATATAGTCAATGTTACTCGCGTAAGACACAACAATATCCCAGAAATACACAGTCAATTCCACAGTCAGTTCCATATGGAAATAAAAAGAAAAATCCTCATTTTAACAATAAGAAGAAACAACCAAATGTCAATGCAGTTTAGAGTCCAAAACAAACAAACACTTCTTCAAATATCGCTGAGCCGGGGTCTTCAAACCAGACCTCGCAAGGTCAGCCTAATTTTCAGAATGTGCAGAGCAAAGCAAATACCACATAGTTAACTCTAGAGGGGAAGAGAGTGATGTTGGGTCAAGGTCATTCGTGTCAACATCGATAGTATTGAATAATCAATTTAGTGTTTTATCAGATAATTGTGATACAATAGATTTTCCTATGAAACACACGGCCGAATTAAGTAAAACAGTGCATGCTCCCGTAGATTTGCAACGAATTCATACAATAATAAGCCAAAATGAGTTACGGCCAACCTTATATGCTGTAAATTTAGAACACAAATCCTTTACGTTATTTTTTGACTCTGGTAGTCCACGTAATATCATGGATTTGAAGACACATCATTTGTTGTTTTCGAACTTTCCGATTGAAAAATCCGGAATTAGACTTTCGGGTATAGGAAATAATGAATTAAATGTCATATGGAAAAACTCATGTTCAGTTCAGAGTCGGTAATCGCACGTTTGCCGATACATTTGTTGTTGTAAAAAACATTAATATGTATCCAGCTGTAATTATAGGATACCCATCTATGGGAAATCAAAACATTATCTTAGCCCCTACCAAGCACGGCGTGTATATCAAAGGGAAATTCTATAAGTCTTCTAATACCTTAAAATCAGTTTTGGATAAAAAGGAGACGACAAATGTATCCGTAACGTACGTTGAAGAACCAATAACTTGTCTCACTAATAAAGAAATAATATACGCGACCCAGCAGAATTCTCGTTCACCCGTAATATCATCTTGCACGCAATCTATCGAACCAAACGTACCTTCGCATTTAATAGTGCAAATAAAGAAAACATTACCGGGATCTGAAATATTAATCCTTTCCGATACTTTGAAAACTAACGGATTGTCTGTCACACAAGCTATTTATACAGTAGGCTCACATCAACAATGTAATATTGAAGTCTGTAATCATTTAAATAACACTTTAGTAATTCACAAAAATCAACATATCTTGGATGTAGAAGTTTATAAACATCGTATTCTTACCATTGCTGAAATCAATCACTCTCAATCAGTTGCAGATGAATCCCTTTTGCGATCTATTAAAAATAAAATCAACAAGGACATTCAAGACGAAGAAATTCAGCAGAAAATTTGTGAACTTTTAACTAAACATCATGATGTTTTTCCACTACGGATGGATCCTTAGGAAAAACAGATGTGATCGAGCATCAAATAAGGTTAAAGGACAAGCAGAAAATTTTCTATGTACCCTCGTACAGACTCCCTATGAAATTCCAGAATGAAATAAATGATGAAGTAGGTAAAATGCTAGAAGAAGGAGTCATTAGGAAATTAAACAGCCCTTATAATTTTCCTTTAATAGTTGTACCGAAAAAAGATCGAACATGGCGTATCTGCGTCGACTTTCGTCGTCTAAACGAGGAAACGATCCCTGATCGATTCCCAGTGCCATGTACTGACGATATTTTGTCTTTGTTAGGTCAGAATAAATATATTACCAGTTTGGACTTACTTAAAGGCTTTCACCAGATATCATTAGAAGAAGATAGTATCCCATACACAGCCTTCAGTACAGCCAGGGGACATTATGAATTTTTACGGATGCATTTTGGTTTACGTTGTGCTCCTATAACATTTACAAGAATGATTAACATAGTGTTTGGAGACTTGTTAGGGGATATATTGCATGCCTATATGGATGATCTTGTAATCTTTTCCAACACCTTAGAAGAACATCTACGTAAGTTAGAACTAGTACTACAGAGATTAAGACAACATAACTTAAGGGTAAAGATTAGTAAGTGTGAATTTTTCAAAACAGAATTAATATATTTGGGTTTCATGGTGTCAAGCCAAGGTCTTAAAGTAGTCCATGATAAGGTGTCGGCTATACGTAATTTTCCCACTCCTACTAATGTCAAGGGAATACAGCAATTTCTGGGTTGTAGTGGATATTACAGGCGTTTTATACGCAACTATTCAATAATAGCCGCTCCTTTAACTAATCTTACGAAGAAGGGCGTTTAATACTTTGAAAGATGAACTGTGTAGTTCTCCTATCTTAAAATTTTAAGTTCATAATTTACGGTTATCCCGTTAAGGTTCTTACTGACCATAAACCACTAACAGAGTTCTTTAAAGGCTTCAACCACAGCCCTAAACAAACTCAGTGGCATTTGATCATTCAAGATTTTGGCGCAAGAATCGGGTATTTACCTGGGAAAGCAAATATCATTGCGGATGCATTATCACGCAACCCCGTGTCATCTTGTACGGAGCCTTTAGCTGAATTAATAGATATATCAACATCCATGCCTATTGTAAAAACAATATCTAAACAAGAAGATTTAGGCTGGAGCGCTGAATTGTTACAGACTGAGCAAAGAAAAGATCAGAAAATAGAAACAATTATAAATGCTTTGAAAGGCAATCATAAGGAAAAGGGATATATAAAGTATAAGCAGCAGAATTATATAATCAAAGATAATATTCTGTGTAGGACTGTGACAAGGAAAACCCGCAATACACCACATGTAACTAACGACCAGGAAGTAGTACCAATCTCACTTATTTCCACTGTCCTGAATTGGTTGGATTCAAATCCATTACATGGACACCCGGGGTTCTCATTAATGTCACAGTAAGCCAAATCATTGTTTTATTGGCATACAATGCTTACAGATATAAAAAGACATAGCTAATTGTTGCACATGTCAGGAAAACAAAGGGCATACGAAAACACCTGTCAGCCTAGGAGCTTATCCTGTGCCCAATCAACCCTTTGAAAGAATACATTTAGATTTGTTAACAGGATTTTACGAGTCAGACAGAAGAAATAAGCACCTCTTAGTAATTATAGATGCTTTAACTCGATATACAGAACTAATAGCGCTTAAAACTAAAATTGCGATTGAATGCGCTAGGAAGTTTTACGAGTGTTACATTTGTAAACATGGAATTCCACACATGATAATCTCAGACTCGGGTGGTGAATTTAATAATCACTTTCTTACCTCATTGTGTGAATTCCTCAGCATAAAGAAAATAAATACCATGATATATCACCCAGAGTCAAATGGGCTAGTGGAAAGAGCAAATAGGAAGATATTAAATATATTAAGGGTAACACTAGGGGTATCAGACCCCAACTGGGATATTGCAATACCGGTGGCACTGAGTACTCTGAATCATTCATATCATATATCAATTCAAATGTCACCGCATGAAGCATTGTATGGTACCCCAGTTAGAACGCCTTTCCATGTATTAACGCCTACAACTAATCTATCAAATCCTTTAAAAGAATGTATAAATGCAAGTATAAGTCGATATGATATCCTTCGAAAGAATTTAGAAGAATCATAAATCATAATGAAAAGGAATCATGATAAAACAGCGAAACCAACTAAAACATATACCGTGGGTGATAACTTATATTTTCAAATCAATGTACGAAAAGGGCTCAATTATAAACTAACACCTAAGTTTGAAGGCCCATTTAACATTTTGGAAACATTAACGGCCAATAGGTTTAGAGTTCAAAACGTATCCCAACCCACGGATGAGAGAATAGTACCATTGGCTCACATAAGAAATTAAAAAGAAAAGAGAGGAAAAGAAGTGAGGGAAAATTTTTTTTTATTTTATGTGATTAAAAGTTTTCTTTTTAATACAAGAGTAATTACATATATTTTTCTCGTTACAGGTTTCCAAGATGAATTTTTTGTTGTTGGGAGTGATATTGTTCGCTCAGACATTTTTCTCGTGTGGGATGAGCTCTAAAACTAAAAGTATAAATTTTAAATATGCCACTATAGTTGAAAGACAAGAAGACATTTTTATTACATCAATCAACGTAATTGTAGAAGTGAATATGCAAGCAATTTTTCTTCAAGAGAATGATGTCACTAGCTTAAGAACCGCCATTTCAAGGTTTTCTGCCTCATTGGATGAGTTGCATAGAAGACATTTTCATTTGACTACAGAGAGTTTGCTTGGATCAACATTAAAAGTTGCAGAGATGCTATCTAATGACTTGAAAAATAAGACTGACGAGACAGGATCTTTGGCTTATGACCTTTTGATGTGGACTGTAGGACACGAACATAAAGAAAGACGGAATCCGTTTATTTATGCTGCATTAAACATCTTTGGGTCTGTTGCAAGTATAGGTTTAGGAATTTCCAATCGTCTTAAAATTAGTAATCAAAATAAGAAAATTGAGTTCTTGACTCATGAAGATGAATTGATTATGTCAGAACTAAGGAATCAGTTAGCTTCAATCAATAAAATTATGGATTTAGTAAATGAACATTCAAATAATATTGTTCAGATTATGGAAGTAAAGGATTTGTTGGCAACATTAACGTATTATGATTCAAAGATAGATCACATACATAACAGAATTGCACATTTCATTGAGAAATCCAAGGATTATGTAGAAGCTATCACGTTAGCATCTAAAGGTGTACTGTCGCCCCATTTGTTGCCTATAAGTTACTTAAAGTTAATTCTGGAGAACGGAAGGGATAAACTAGGCTATGTTCCTTTGTTAGACGAACATAGGTTAGAATTTTATTACAGTCTAATTACAGTAAACGTAGATAATAACAAGATTGTGATTACAATTCCCTTTGATTCTTCTGATGCCTGGCAATCTTACAGGATATCACCATTTCTGACTTTTATGACGAATCACTCAAATCCAGTAATACCCAGTTTGACAGGTCACGTATTGATTTCCACAGACAAGGAAACATATACGGTCATTAAAGACTTAAATCAATTAACTCACTGTTCAGACGCAATGGATAGAAAAATATGTACAGCTGACTCATTAGGTATAGTGCTAGACGGTGCTCTCTCCCATACAAGTGAAAATTGTCTGGATAAGCTTTATCCCTTTGACAATAATGAGTTCAATTGCAGACTGAACAATGGCTAGTGGATACGATACGACAAGGACGGCTTCAATGTATCATGCCCTGCCAGATCCACGTCCTTCACCCACATCTTCGTCGCAGCAGATGGTTGTATTGGGACTTCCCCTAATTCCATGGTGACTGGTCTACGGACACTCATCAGAGTACGAGCCTACTTTGCGAACTTCACGTGGACCTCTACAATGCCAGCACTCCCTCTCCCGTATAACAGACAGGTTACAAAGCGGTTGATGAAGCTTACCGAAAGGGACCACTTGTCACCGACTTATAAGGAAATCCTTCACCCCATACTACTAGCAGGTCTGGCTTTCACGGTGGTGATATTTATCGCCGTGAAAATCCTTGTTTGACGTAGGTTACGGCACAGCATGCAGCTACAAAGGAATTTTTCGCCTTGTCCCGACAATACTCCGTATTTGATTCAGTTTAAAGCCGTTTGAGTTGCCACCTCATTCGCTAAAGGAGTAAATTGTCGGAAAGTGTTTTTAAGAAAAGCTGTTAGTACGCTAGTAATATGTAATTGAAGAAATTTTCTACATTTGCACTGTTAAAAATACATTTAAAACAACATTTAAAAAAAAAAAAAAAGATATAAATCATTTTTTCTCTCGGCATTTAATAAAAATATATAAGCCGGAATGTTAAAAAGAAAAGAGAAAAACAAAAAAATATATAACAGAATCTATGGGCATCTAATAAAATATATCAGCCCTATATATAAATATATATATATATATATATATATATATATATATATATATATATATATATATATATATATATATATATATATATATATATATATATATATATATATATATATATATATATATATATATATATATATATATATGTACGAAACCGTGGTACGTGTACGTACCAGGAATTCGTGTTTGTGCACTAAAAAATTGAGTATTATGTTAATATATGTTTCTGACAAAGGTAACAATTATTCTTTAACAAATCATATGTAAGTCAGTAGTTTTTTTTTTGGTACCATATAATCATTTGCTAGCAATGTACCATAAATGTGATCTTTATTTTATCATGCATTTTTTTTTTTGCTTTGGTAATATCTTTTTCATATGCATTATTGTTATTATTTTTTAATGTGCCTATTTGGACATTCGTTCTAGTTTGATTATGGCTAAAGTTAAACAAAGAATAATAGATATGTCCAGTCACACCTAGTAACCATGTTTTGGCTTGTTGTTAAATTTTTGTGAAAAAATTGAGATAGCTGGCCGAGCTTATGTAATAGTTAAAATAGTTAATATTACATGTTTAAAACACATGACGTAATATGTCATGTTGGATGAAAGTGCTAGCCGTGGGACTTGCTGTAGTCATTCAAATCATAAACAGGACGTACAATGCAGCCTCAACAATGTGACATTTTTCTTAACTGTCAACACCATGCCTCAGCGTGTGAAAGTTTGTGACGTCACCGGATGCAGGTGTCTTCTGAGATTGTGACGAAACTTATATAAACTAAGCATACGATATCTGTGATATCGATAAGTTAGTCAGTTTATATCTATACTTCACCAGAATTGGTCATCTGACCAACCCAGCTCCCTCCAGTGATGGAGATGTTTAACTCTGTTGTTTTTTATTAATAAATACTTTTAAAGCTAATAAGATGTACTCTATTATCCAGCTATACACATCTGAAACAACACATACTCAATGTGTGCTTATAAAAGTAGCACACCAATATATATATATATATATATATATATATATATATATATATATATATATATATATATATATATATATATATATATATATATATATATATATATATATATATATATATATATATATATATATATATATATATATATATATATATATATATATATATATATATATATATATATATATATATATATATATATATATATATATATATATATATATATATATATATATATATATATATATATATATATATATATATATACCATAATAATCATCATTATTTCAGCCTACAAAAGTCCTTTGTTGGACATAGGCCTTCCATAGGTTCCTCCACAGACTTCTATCCCAAGCTATTCTGTGCCACTGTTGCTTATGTTGGTCTAAGTCATCTCGACAGCGGGTTTTTTGTCTTCCTCGTTTTCTTATGTATCCTCGGTGTGTCCAGAAAGTTGTTCGTGATGTCCATCTGTTGTCTGTCATCCTGGCAATGTGCCCCGCCCAGTTCCATTTGAGCTTGCTATTGGTTTCAATGATATTGTACCAACCGTGTGTCACACAATTGTACATAATTATTTTGTATATATTATGCTTGTATCTGCGCTCTTCCCTCTCACTAAAAAGAACCTGAATAATCATGTCTCCGGTTTTTCTCTGTAACATTGTTTGTCTCTCGAACAGGTTATGTCCTGTTTCCTTGAGGTTTTGTATATAAAGGAGAGTGTTCCTTAATAAACAACTCAGTTGATTGCATCCTGCGTTTGAGTTCACAACCCTCTCTCGGCCCGTCACATTGGTGACCCCGGAAGTCGACTCGCTGCCACCGCCTTCCACCCCCACCCCCTCGCCCCTTCATCGTTGGTTCTATGGCGGACTCTACGGCAGTTGGTGCTCCGGCCGCTCCATTGAAACTTTCATCGTTTGTCAGCGGAGAGGCATTTGCTTGGTTTCAGCGCGCAGAAGTCCAGTTTCGTATCAGGGGCGTGACTCGCTCAACCACCAAAGCGGATTATGTTCTCGCGGCGATACCCGAGGACACCTTCCCAGAAATATCCGACAGTACTCGCCGTCGCCAGCCGCCCGTATAGCAAAGCTTTTTCAGCTCTCGAAACAACCGTTGGGGGACCAAAGGGCTTCGCTTGCCCTCAGGGAAATGACCAGTATCGCTCGCCTTCAACCTGCCGCAGACGGCTCTCCTCGTGAGGTGAACCTACTTCGTGCCCTTTGGATACGCCGTTTACCCGAACCTGTACGCGCTGCCATACCCGAAGTCGATAGTTTACTCATAATGGACTTGATGACCAAAGCCGACGCCCTTATGGAGAGCTACTTCAAGACCTCCATCAACGCCTCCACTCCTGACGACGAGGATGCCTATTCAACGTCAACCAAAGCTGACATGTATGCCGTAGGACATACACGCCTACCCCAAGACGCCCACCACCCACCAATCGCTCGCGCCCCAACGAACGACTTCTACAGCCACTTACTACCTCCCATCCGCCGCAGTTTTGCTACTACCACTTCAGATTCAGTGCAACCGCGAAGGAATGTGCCAAGGATTGTCAGTGGCCAAAAATGTGTAAGTAGGCCATCGCTTGTGGCGGTGGCCTCCCGTGTTTCTAATCTTTTCTTTTTACAGGATGCAGGAAGGGGCGTGCGATTTTTGGTAGACACGGGTGCTTGTCCTTTTCTTTTGCCAAGGAAACTCTTCAAGGCACGACATAGTCTGTCTACATCTGCCGACATCCGCTTGGTAGCTGCCAACGGATCTGTGATACCCACCTACGGTTACGAGAACCTCACATTATCGTTCGGAAACGGTAAATTCAATTGGAAGTTTCTCATTGCTGACGTCACAATGCCAATCCTTGGTGCGGATTCCCTCTCACATTTCCACCTTCTGGTTGATGTCGCCCACCGACGATTGGTCAACGCAGACTCGTACTTGTCGACACCTCTTCAACCCGCCCCCTCTAACCCTGCTCTCCACATCAGCGCACCCACAGATGCCTACGCCCACCTCCTCACGTCGTACCCGGAAGTTTTCTGTCCAGAACTTCGCCAAATGCCCACAGCCCCAGCCAAGCACGGTATTTATCACCATATCAAGACGACGGGACCCCCAGTCTTCGCAAAATTCAGACGTCTGGCACCGGAACGATTGGCAGCCGCCAAACAGACGTTCGCAGGAATGGAGGAAATGGGCCTTTGCCAAAAGGCCTCCAGCCCATGGTCGTCACCCTTACACATCCTTCTGAAGAAAGACGGCTCCCTACGTCCGTGCGGGGATTACAGGCGCCTGAACATGCAAACAGAACTGAATCACTACCCCCTCCCAAACATTGCCGACGTGACCTCCTACCTGCACAAAGCGAAGGTTTTCTCTACGCTCGACCTCCTGAAGGGGTATTATCAGGTGCCTATGAAACCAGAAGACATCCCCAAGACCGCCATCACCACTCTGTTTGGTACATACAACTTCAATTACTCCTGTTTTGGCCTTCGTAATGCTGGGGCAACGTTTCAACGTCTCATGGATGGCATCTTAGGGGACCTCCCTTTCTGTGTATGTTATGTGGACGACATACTTGTGTTCTCCTCCTCAAAAGAGGAACACCTCCGTCACCTGCGCATCGTGCTCGACCGCCTGCAACAAAACGGCCTTGTAGTCCGGTACGACAAGTGTACCTTTGGCGCCAACGAAGTGTCGTTCTTAGGGCACAGTATCACTCCTGAAGGAGTCCATCCCCTCCCTGAGAAGGTAGCAGCCGTTCAGAACTTCCCCGCGCCCTCGACCGTCAAAGCTCTGCAGGAATTCTTGGGCATGATTAACTATTATCACCGTTTTCTGCCAGCCTTTGCCGCCACTCTTGCTCCCCTCTACGCCTCCCTCAAGGGCAAGCCAAACGACCTGAAGTGGGGTCCCTTTCAAGAAGCTGCCTTCTGCAATGCAAAGAAGGCCCTATCAACTGCTGCGGCTGTCACTTTTCCTATCCCACACGCCCTCTCCTTCTCTCTACCGATGCCAGTGACGTTGCTATTGGTGCAGTACTCGAGCAGGTGGTCAAAGGCTCGCCCCGTCCATTGGCCTTCTTCAGCAGAAAACTGTCCAAGGCAGAATTGCTGGCGGTGCACTTGGCCGGTCCGTCACTTTCGCCATTTCTTATAAGGTACGCCCTTCGTCATTCGCACAGACCACATGCCTCTGGTGCACGCCTTCACTCGACAGTATGACACCTGGTCCGCCCGTATACGCCGACATCTCTCCGCCGTGGCTAAATACAATTGCACCCTCCAATACGTCCCTGGAAAATAAATCCCGTTACCGATGCTCTGTCAAGAAACACGTTGGCTGCCGTTCAACTGGGATTGGATTACAACGCCCTGGCTGAAGCCCAACGACAGGATCCAGAGTATCAAGCTTGTAGGACATCCTGCACGTCCCTCCGTTGGGAGGACTTTCCGCTCGAAGACTCCAACACCACCCTCCTCTGTGACGTTAGTACTGGTAGACCGCGACCTTGGATTCCTGCTCCCATGCGCCGACAGGTGTTTGATTTCATTCACTGCCTTTCACATCCCTCGTGCCGTTTTACTGCACAGCTGCTGAAGACAAAGTTCATTTTGCACGGCATTTCTAAGGATGCTAAGGATTGGGTCCGCGCCTGTACTTCTTGCTAAACTTCCAAAGTACATCGACACACGGATTCAGGAGTGGGCACCTTTCCTCCACCTCAGCGTCATTTCGCACACATTCACGTCGACGTTGTAGGCTCCCTACCCACATCACAAGGACATCGTTACCTCTTTACCGTCATCGACCGCTCCACTCGTTGGCCTGAAGCCATTCCCATGGAAACTGCAGCGTCCGCCTCATGTACATCTGCCTTATTCTCTGGATGGATTTCAAGATTCGGTATCCCTGAGCATATTACTTCTGACAGGGGAACCACTTTCACCTCTCAATTGTGGACGTCATTAGCGAATCTCCTGGGCATCACCCTACATCAGACAACGGCCTACAACCTCGCTACCAATGGAATGGTTGAATGTTTTCATCGCACCCTCAAAGCAGCTTTGATGTCCCGCTGCAAGGATTCCAACTGGTTTACTCAGCTTCCCTGGGTCCTCCTGGGACTAAGGACCACTCCTAAAGACGCCCTCGACGTCTCGGCAGCTGAAATGGTGTAGGGCGACTCGTTGGTCGTCCCTGCCGAATTTTTCCTTCTACAACCTCCTCCGACGATCTCCAGCGCATACGTCACATGGTGGGAAAATTTACTCCGTGCCGCCAGACTTACAAGCCCCCAGCGAAGCATCACATAACAACGGACTTGCACTCTGCAACGCACATCTTCCTGCGCAACGACACCAGCAAGCTAATACTAACGCCCCCTTACACGGGCCCTTTCCTTGTAATCCGATGCAGTCCGAAAGCATTCCTCCTAAACATTCGGGGCAAAGAAGACTGGGTCTCCATTGATCGTCTAAAACCTGCTTATCTTCTGCCAGATGACCCGCCTATAATTCGCCTGTCTAGATCAGGGCGCCTTATTTAACATGTACAGTATGTCATTTTTAAGAAGGGAGCCATGTACCAACCGTGTGTCACACAATTGTACATAATTATTTTGTATATATTATGCTTGTATCTGCGCTCTTCCCTCTCACTAAAAAGAACCTGAATGATCATGTCTCCGGTTTTGCTCTGTAACATTGTCTGTCTCTCGAACAGGTTATGTCTTGTTGCCTTGAGGTTTTGTATATAAAGGAGAGTGTTCCTTAATAAACAACTCAGTTGATTGCATCCTGCCTTTGAGTTCACAACCCTCTCTCAGCCCGTCACAATATCCAATACTTTAGTTTTTTTACCTATCCATTTAGCTGCTTTTCTATCCTTTCATGTTAGATTTAGCATAATTATCTCAAATGCCCTTAGCATTGTTCGTAATTTAAGGGAAAGCTTTTTTGTTAGATTCCAAGTTTCGGCCCCATATGTGACAATGGGGAGGATACACTGATCATAGACTTTCCTTTTTAAGATGACAGGAATCTTCTTATTTTTTAACACTGTACTGGCTCTTTTTATTTCGCTCTCTTTACAGGCGTCATGTAGAGAGATTCGTTGTCCTAGGTAGATACAGTGGTCCACCTCCTCAATTTTTTGGTTTTCAATTTCATGTATGTCATCTGCATTTTCAGTATATTAATTGTTCATGACTTTGGTCTTTTGGAAGTTCATGTGGAGGCCAATAGATTTGCTAACTTCATTTATCTCGGTGAGTGTATGTTGAAGCTCTACTTTGGTGTGAGCAATGATAATGATGTCAACAGCAAATCTTAGGTGACTTAGATATTCTCCATCTATTTTTATTCCTTTTTCTTGCCAGTTGAGTTGTCGGAAAGCTCTCTCCAGGCAGGCAGTAAACAGTTTGAGTGAGCTAGTGTCACCTTGTCTGACTCCTCTCTTGAGTTGAAATGGTTCAGAGTCCTTGTGGAGGCGACTAAATGATGTTGCATGGTCGTAGATGTGACAGAGTACATAAATGCAAACTGAGTCAACTTTCTGTTTTTCCAGCGCTGATATGACCTCCTCAGTTTCAACCGAGTCAAATGCTTTGGTATAATCTACAAGTGCTACTACTAGTGATATCTTATATTCATTTGCTTTCTCAATGATTTGGTTTACTGTTTGTAGATGGTCAATTGTGGAGTAGCCTCTTCTAAAGCCCGTGTGTTCCCTTGGCTTATTTTCATCAAGCTTTCCTACAATTCAGTTGGTGATAACTTTGGTGAAAATTTTATCAATAACATTAAGGAGGCTGATTGGCCGTTGGTTGTTCATGTCCCTGGGGTCGCCTTTTTTGTAAAATAGAATGAGGATAGCTTCATTCCACTCTTCTGGCGTTTTGCTCTTCTTCAGACATTCACTGAATGGTCGCTAAGTCAGACGTGGATTGGCTCATCAGCATCTGATATTAAGCCTAACGTGATGTTATCTGGTCCCGGTGTTTTAACCTTCTTCATTTCCTTGACAGCTAGTTGCACCTCGCCTGCTGTGATATCTGGAAAGTGATGAGATAGGTGTTGATTTGCTCTTTCACGAAGATGGTAACAAGGTCTTTTTGAGGAGTAAAGCTTTTAGTAGTACTCTCTTGCTCGTTTAGCTATTCCATCACGGTTATTTGTAAGGGATCCGTCTTCTTCTAGCGCCCCCGTGAATTGCAGCTTCCCTTGGCCGAGTTTTCTTTTTGCTGTTTTACACCCTCTGCCTTGTTTGATGACATCTTCAATTATATTTGTCGTTCTATTGCGAAGGTCTTCTCGTTGCTTTTTCTGTATAGTTTTATTTAGTTCTGCTGCTTCAATTTTCTCCCGCACTGTTGATGGGGCTTGAGATTTCTCCGTTTTTTCATGAGGATCTTTGTGTCTTCCGAGAATTTGCTGTTGTCAGAGGGTTTTGTGTCCTGGAACTTCTTTGCTACTTCTTTCAGGGGGATAATGATGTTATTATTCAAGATTAGTTTCAATACTGATTTGGTTTTCTAAATTTTCAAGAATCTCGTAGATGTTTTTCAACTTTATTTGATATATAGATTTGAGAGTTTTAGGTATATATATATATATATATATATATATATATATATATATATATATATATATATATATATATATATATATATATATATATATATATATATCTATATTGTAAGTAGAAGGTTGGTCATGGAAACAGCCATCCGTTGACATACTACCTGTACAGATTTTTCGGGCCTTTTGACTGGCCATATGGTACTACAATGGATCCT
>NC_090736.1:126752488-126767488 GCF_036898095.1 Palaemon carinicauda
TATATATATATATATATATATATATATATATACATATATATATATATATATATATATATATATATATATATATATATACATATATATATATATATATATATATACATATATATATATATATATATATATATGTACACATATACAGTATATATATATATATATATATATATATATATATATATATATATATATATATATATATATATATATATATATATATATATGTAGTATATATATATATATATATATATATATATATATTATATACATATATATATATATATATATATATATATATATATATATATATATATATATATATATATATATATATATATATATACATATATATGTATGTATATGTACATATATACATATATATCTATCTATCTATCTATATATATATATATATATATATATATATATATATATATATATATATATATATATATATATATATATATATATATATATAAGTGCAAACAGATACTCCATCTTCCTAGTAGTTAAAAAAAGAATAAATGAAAATTGTTTTATGGTAAAAAAGCCTTTTCAGTCTAAAATTGCGAAAAATGTGTAAAGGTTAACTGAACCTACTGTGAAACCAGCGGAGCTCGTTAGCACCTATTGACATCATAAGAAGCGTCGAAGGGAAAAATGGACTCGTCATGAAGGAAAGACCCTCGTAAGTGATGATGAGACTCTGCAATGGCGAAGAGAGAGCGGTGAGACTGGAATCTTGTCATTTGAGAGGTGGAGTGGAAATGGAAATGACTAAACCTCTTTTATGAATGCATCTTATAAATCTAAGTTGGTTATATAATTAAGTACATATATACAGTATGTATGTATGTATGTATATAATTATGCATGGATGTATATATGCATACACTAGTATAAATACTATATACACACACACACACACACACACACACACACACATATATATATATATATATATATATATATATATATATATATATATATATATATATATATATATATATATATATATATATATATATATATATATATATTATTAGAAAGTCTAGGTCAGCCTTGTATTCTAGGTTTAATTAATAGTTTTTAAGAATCATTTTGTGGCAGAATAGCCTTTGTTTTGTATGAGCATTTATTTATTTTATCTTTGAAATTTGAGTGTCCGTTGTCTGGTCATTTTAAGTTTTTAGCGTTTAGTGCCTAATTTAACAATTCTCAGTGTGGTTAGGCGCCTCCTCCCTGGTTGTTTATATTACCGATTTATCGTTTTAATGATTGTTTTTTTTTTATATATATATATATAAGTGTTTTTGAACGCGACTTGATGTCTGGACGTTGGTGCTCGGACAGAGTTCAGTTCGGGCTGGAGCACTCCCCTGATATCATACCTTGAGCAGTGTGACGGGCCGAGAGAAGGTTGTAACTCAAAGACAGGATGAAAGAAACTAAGTAAGTTTATTATAGAACACTCTTCTTTATATACAAAAGCTCAAGGCAACAATAAATTTTCTGTTCAAAATCGACACGGTTACCGATGAGAAAAACAGACATGTTTATTCAGGCTCTTTTCAGTGCGAGGAAAGAACGAAGATACAAGCATAATATATACACAAAATGAACTATGTACGATCGTGTGACACACGGTTGGTACATGGCTCCCCCCCTAAAAATGACATACTGTACATGTTAAATAGGGTGTCCTGATTTAGAGAGGCGACCTGTAGGCGGGTCATCTGGCAGGAGATAAGCAGATTTTAGACGATCAATGGAGACCCAGTCTTCTTTTTCACGAATGTTTAGTAGGAATGCTTTCGGACTGTGTCGGATCTCAAGGAAGAGGCACGTGTAAGGGGTCGTTAGCGATGGCTTGCTAGTGTCGTTGTGCAGGAAGACGGGCATTGCAGAGTGCAAGTCTGTCGGTATGTGATGCTTCGCTGGGGGCTTGTAAGTCTAGCGGCATGGAGTAAATTTTCCTACGACGTGACGTATGCGCTGGAGATCGTAGGAGAAGATTATAGAAGGAGAAAAATTCAGCAGGGACGACCAACGTGTCGCCATACACCATTTCAGCTGCCGAGATGTCGAGGGCTTCTTTAGGAGTGGTCCTTAGTCCCAGGAGGACCCAGGGAAGCTGAGTAAACCAGTAGGAATCCTTGTAGCAGGACATCAAAGCTGCTTTAAGGGTGCGATGAAAACGTTCAACCATTCCATTGGCAGCGAGGTTGTAGGCCATTTTCTGATGTAGGGCGATGCACAGGAGATTCGCGAAGGATGTCCACAAATGAAAGGTGAAAGTGGTACCCTTGTCAGAAGTAATATGCTCAGTGATACCAAATCTTCCAATCCATCCTGAGAGTAAGGCAGATGTACATAAGGCGGATGTTGTAGTTTCCATGGCAATGACTTCAAGCCAACGAGTGAAGCGGTCGATGACGGTAAACAGGTAACGATGTCCTTGTGATGTGGGTAGGGGGCCTACAACGTCTACGTGAATGTGTGCGAAACGATGCTGAGGTTGAGGAAAGGTGCCCATTCCTGAATCCGTGTGTCGATGTACTTTGGAAGTTTGGCAAGAAGTACAAGAGCTGACCCAATCCTTAGCTTCCTTAGAAATGCCGTGCCAAATGAACTTCGTCTTCATCAGCTGTGCGGTAAAACGGCACAAGGAATGTGAGAGGCCGTGATTGAAATCAAACACCTGCTGGCGCATGGGAGCAGGAATCCGAGGTTGCCGTTTACCAGTACTAACATCACAGAGGAGGGTGGTGTTGGAGTCTTCGAGGGGGAAGTCTTCCCAACAGAGGGATGTGCAGGAGGTCTTACATGCTTGATACTCTGGATCCTGTTGTTGGGCTTCAGCCAGGGCGTTGTAATCCAATCCTAGTTGAACGGCAGCTAACCTGTTTCTTGACCGTGCACCGGCAACGGGATTTATTTTCTCAGGGATGTATTGAAGGGTGCAATTGTATTCTGCTACGGCGGAGATATGTAGGTGTTGACGGGCGGACTAGGCGTCAGACTGTCGAGTGAAGGCGTACACCAGAGGCATGTGGTCTGTGCGAATGACGAAGGGCGTACCTTCTAAGAAATGGCGAAAGTGACGCACAGCCAAGTGCACCGCCAGTAATTCGCGATCGAAGGTAGAATAACCCGATTCTGCCTTGGACAGTTTTCTGCTGAAGAAGGCCAGTGGTCGGGGGGAGCCGTTGACTACCTGCTCGAGTACTGCACCAATAGCGATGTCGCTGGCATCGGTGAAGAGGAGAGGGGCATGTGGGATAGGTTGATAGGGCTTTCTTTGTATTGCAGAAGGATGCTGCTTGAAGGGGACCACACTTCAGGTCGTTTGGCTTGCCCTTGCGGTAGGCGTAGAGGGGAGCAAGAGTGGCGACAATGGCTGGCAGAAAACGGGGATAATAGTGGAAGTCCTGAACGGCTGCTACTTTCTCAGGGAGGGGATGGACTCCTTCGGGAGTGATCTGGTGCCCTAAGAACAACACTTCGTTGGCGCCATAGGTACACTTGTTGTACCGGACTACAAGGCCGTTTTGTTGCAGGCGGTCAAGCACGATGCGCAGGTGACGGAGGTGTTCCTCTTTTGAGGAGGAGAACACAAGTATGTCGTAAATATAACACACACAGAAAGGGAAGTCCCCTAAGATGCCACTCATGAGACGTTGAAACGTGGCCCCGGCATTATGTAGGTCAAAACAGGAGTAATTGAAGGTGTATGTACCAAACGGAGTGGTGATTGCAATCTTTGGGATGTCTTCTGGGTTCATAGGCACTTGATAATACTCCTTCAGGAGGTCGAGCGTAGAGAAAACATTCGCTTTGAGCGAGTAGGAGGTCACATCGGCAATGTTTGGGAGGGGGTAGTGATCCGGTTTTGTTTGCATGTTCAGGCACCTATAATCCCCTCACGGACGAAGGGAGCCGTCTTTCTTCAGAAGGATGTGTAAGGGTGACGACCATGGGCTGGAGTCCTTTTGGCAAAGGCACATTTCCTCCATTTCGGAGAAAATCTGTTTGGCAGCTGCCAATCGTTTTGGTGCCAGACGTCTGAATTTTGCAAAGACTGGGGGTCCTGTCGTCTTGCTATGGTGATAAATACCGTGCTTGGCAGGGGCTGTGGGTGTTTGGCGAAGTTCTGGACGGAAAACTGCCGGGTACGACGTGAGGCATCCGTGGATGTGCAGATGTGGAGAGCGAGGTTGGAGGGGCCGCGTTAAAGGGGTGTCAACAAGTACGAGTCTGCATTGACTAATCATCGGTGGGCGACATCGACCAGAAGGTGGAAATGAGAGGGGAATTCCGCACCGAGGATTAGCAATATGACGTCGGCAACGAGAATCTTCCAATTAAATTTAACGTTTTCAATTGATAATGTGAGGTTCTCGTAAACGTAGGTGGGTATCGCAGATCCGTTGGCAGCTACCAAGAGGACGTCGGCAGACGTAGACAGACTATATCGTGTCCTGAAGAGTTCCCTTGGCGAAAAAGAATGACAACCACCCGTATCTACCAAAAATCGCATGCCCGTTCCTGCATCATGAAAAAAGAAAAGATTAGAAACACGGGAGGCCACCGCCATGAGCGATGCCTTACTTGCATATGTTTTGGACACTGACAATCCATGGCACATTTCTTCGCGGTTGTCCCGAATCTAAATTGGTCGTAGCAAAACTGCGGCGGATGGAAGGTAGTAAGTCGCTGTAGAAGTCGTTGGTTGGGGCGCGAGCGAGTGGTGGGTGGTGGGTGGCTTTGTCACCGCTTCGGCAGGTCACAGGGTAGGCGTGTATGTCCTACGGCATTCACGTCAGATTCGGTTGATGTTAAATAGGCGTCCTCTTTGTCAGGGGTGGAGGCGATGATGGAGGTCTTTAAGTGGCTGTCCATAAGGGCGTCGGCTTTGGTTATCAAGTCCTTTACGGGTAAACTATCGCCATCGGGTATGGCAGCGCGTGCAGGTTCGGGTAAATGGCGTATCCAAAGGGCACGAAGTAGGTTCACCTCACGAGGAGAGCCGTCTGTGACAGGTTGCAGGTAAGCGATACTGGTGCTTTCTCTGAGGGCAAGCGAAGCGCTTTGGTCCCCCAACGGTTGTTGAGAGAGCTGAAAAAACTTTGCTATATGGGCGGCTGGTGATGGCGAGTACTGCTGCAGAAAGTATGTTTTGAGGGTGTCATACGCTGTTGGGGTATCTCCTTGTTCACAAAGCCAGTCGGATATTTCCCTGAAGGTGTCCTCGGGTATCGCAGCAAGAACATAATCTGCTTTGGTGGTTGAGCGAGTCACGCCCTTGATGCGAAACTGGACTTCTGCGCGCTGAAACCAAGGAAACGCCTCTCCGCTGGCGAATGATGAAAGTTTCAATGGGGCGGCCGAAGCGCCAACTTCTGTAGAGTCCGCCAGAGTACCAACGATGGAGGGGCAAGGAGGGGGTTGCGCGGTAGGCAGGAGGAGTGAGTCGACTTTCGGGGTCACCAATATGACAGGTCCGAGAGAAGTTGTGACTCAAAGTCAGGATGAAAGTGAGTTTATTATAGAACACTCTCCTTTATATACAAAAGGTCAAGGCAACAAGAAAATTCCTGTTCAAAATTGACACTGTTGCCGATGAGAAAAACAGACATGTTTATTCAGGCTCTTTTCAGTGCAAGAGAAGAGCTAAGATACAAGCAAAATATATACACAAAATGAACTATGTACAATCGTGTGACACACGGTTGGTACTGCAGCATACTGATATGAACTTTTGACGACGACTATTTGGTGGTTTATTTGGACAACGATTCTTTGGATTACGCTTTAGATCCTCCCCTTCGTCTGTAGTCTGCAGGTTCTCCTGTCACCTGCGACTCGAGTGTCTCCTGCCTCAACCTGCGGCTCATGTACTTCGAGTAGAGACTCAAAGGTGCTCTTTTCACCTGCGACTTGAGCCAGTTCTGACTTTCCTTGACGGGGAAGAATTCCCAGGGAATTGGTGCCGTCGCTTTCTTCTGGCACTTTCGTCTCCAATCAGCTGCTGTGGTTTTGAGAGTTTGAAAGCTCGTGAGGTGACCTGTAGGGACACTGACACCAGGTAAGACAGAGTATCTATGATTTTCGTTTGGGATCGCTTTCCCTTTATGGTTATGCTTTGGCATTCAGGACCTGCCCTGATAATTGTTATGGCAAGTGGATTACGGCCCTAGTTTTGTCTCTCTTCTGATATATACACTGAAGTGAAAAGAACTATACATCCTATGTATGATTTAATCTTGTATATATATATATCCATATATATTTTGTCATATTTGCATAGTGACTATATAATGTCATCTAGTAAGTCTTTTATAGACAAGGTTTTGTGAACTTAGTTTTGAGTTGATAGGTAGGATTTATAATGGTTTTCCTGTTTTATTTACTCTGTCTTCCTTCTTTCTTGTAATTAGTATTAGGGTAATTTTTGGTCTGGCCAGCAAAATTGTTGGATCCAAGTAAGTTTATCAATAATAATTGTTATTTCTCCTGTCTTTGTTCGGACTTAGCTTTTTAGTTTTAGGGAATCCAGTGGGATTCAAAGGACTGGTATTTGTCCTTTATTGTTATTAAGTAATGGTATTTGTCATATCTGGCAAGGTTGATCTAAATTTTGTAATTGTTAAGTATTAAATATTGTTAAGTTTTCTTGAGTGTTTGTTTCCTCTGACTTTTAGCACTGAATTACATTTATTACTGACAACAATTATAAGAACTTTTATAACAGCCCTAAGGGTTGTAATAATTCCTAATGGTTGTAACAATTTGGTGACCGTGACTGGATTGTTCATAGGTGTACTCAGTGTTTTGGTCCGTGGAACAGCACTTTGTTAATTTGGCAATATTTTCTTTAGTTGTAGATTATTACATTTCTCCCCTGCTAATTTTGGTACAATGAATGATTTTGTGTTTGACCCCGCAGAGTTTTTAGGGTTGGCTGATTGTGTAACACATCTGCCAGTACTGAATAAGACTTGTTTAGTAAGTTGTGCCCGGTGGTTAGGTATGCCGTTGAGGGCAGCGGATACAAGAAGTCAATTATTGAGAGCTGTTAAAAGTAAAGTTGCTGTAGGTCTGGCTGAGGCTGAACATTTGGTTAGGGAGAATGAGATTCCAGGCAGTAGTGACTCTGAGCATGAGTGTAGTATGATTAATGCTGATAACAGAATAAGTGTTAATGGAGGTCTAACTTTATTTGAGGATCCTCCCCGGACAAGAACTTTTTATGAGGGTCAGGCTAATTTGCCTCTGAAACTAAATGTTCCCCATACTCCGTTCATATCTGTAGAAAACCTTGCGCCAGAAGATCATCTGGTACCTGTTCGTCCTTTGCTGGAGTCCAAGAAGGACGGTGAATTTAATTTAATATGTAAACGGATAGAATTGCTGAAACTAGAATTTGAGGAGAATGAGAGGGCGAGGCGGCATGAATTGGAGATGTCCAATATCAATTTAGAAATTGCTAGGCTGCAGGGCAACTCTAATAATTTTGGTACACCTCGGGGCAACTCACAGGATAAATTCAATGAAGGTGAGGCCTGAAATTGGTGTCAGTATTTGACGAGTTGAATGTCCCAGAATTTTTCAAGGCATTTGATCGTGTTGCCACCCGGTTGTCTTGGCCCCCAGAAATGTGGATTGTACTAATTCAATGTAGGTTGGTGAGCAAGGTAATTAGAGTGTATAATGCCTTGGAAGAAGGTATAGCCTGTGACTATCATAAGGTTAAGGCTCTAGTCCTCAAGGCATATGATTTGGTTCCTGAGGCCTATCGCCTTAAGTTCAGAAATTTTACGAAGCAGGCCTCCCTCACTTATGTGGAATTTGCTAGGCTTAAGGAGGAACAATTTGATGATTAGTTAAAAAGCCGCCAGGTGGTCTCTTTCTCCTCTTTGAGAGAACTCATGCTTCTAGAAGAATTCAAGAAGCCATGCAGTAAGGAATTGAAAATCTATCTAGAAGAGATAAAAGCTGTTAATTTAGGTAAGGCCGCTCAAATTGCTGACGAGTTTGTATTGACCCATCGAACTGGGTCTGGTAGTTTTGGGAATAAGGATGTGAACTTTCAATCTGCTAGGCCAGTTAATTTTCAGAGGAGGTCAGGCTCTTTTGTGAATGCTCCTGGGCAGGGTAACCCACCAGATAAAAATCATAGGCCCGATAGTAACCAGGGATAAGTCTCGAGTGGACAGGACACTCGTGTCTTTTTCAAAGATAATAGGTTTGGTTTTGGCCCAGGTAATATGAATAATAGAAGTAGGGGGACTTGTTTTTGGTGTAATAAGCAGGGATATTATCAGGCACAGTGTTATGCCAGGAGATGGTACCTCCAAAGGAATAATAATAATCCTGTGTCACTAATATCTACTTGTAAACCTGTTATCAGTAATCCCATAACTGAAAACTGTCCAGTAGCTAGCACTAGTAATGGTAGTAATAGCAGTAGTCAGTCTTCTAGCAAAAAGGAGTCATGACTACTTTATGAGAAATATATTATGCCTGGTAAATTGATATCTACTTCTAAAAATGTTGGTGTGAAATTTTTGAGGGACACAGGGTCAGCTCTGTCTCTGGTTTTGAAAGAATCTTTGAAAGATTTAGTTGATTATACAGGGAATTTTGTTGTTCTGGGAGGGTTCCCGAACACAGTTGTTTCAGCTCCGTTGTTGGAGGTCAGATTGTCTTTCCCTGATTATGATAAAGTGACAGAATTGGCAGTTGTTGAGAGTCTCCCTATTCCTGGAATTGACGGCATTTTGGGTAATGATATGTTTAATACCTAAGGACAGGAGTTGTTCCCCATATTGTCTGTGCACACTTGTCCAGCTGCAGTAACAACCCGTGCAGCGGTAAAATCTGCAAATTTAATCGATAATGACGATGATTTAATCTTAAGTAGTTTAGAAGTAGAAGTAGAGAGGCCCAGGTCTTTAGATAGTAGTAATAGTAGTAGTGTAGTTAGCAATGTTTTGAGACCTGATTGGGATAGGTATTAATTTATTGAAGCTCAGAAAAAGGAATTTAATTTTGTTTTAGGTAACACTGCAGATTTGACTAAACCCAAGTTTTGTGTGATTAATGTTTTACTATACCGGATTAGTCGTCCTTTAACTGATGATCTGAGCAAGACGTCTCGTATTGAACAAATTGTTGTCCCATCTCAATTCTGTAGGTCTGTCTTGAGTCTTGCATATGATGATTCTTTTTTTGGCCACTTCGGTGTATATTTTTGGTGGCCAGAATCAAAATTGTCTATGAAACAATTTATTAATGAATATGAGGTTTGTCAAGTGATGGGGAAATCCAACCAAATTATTCCCAAAGCTCCCTTAAATCCAATTCCTGCGATAGGTGAGCCTTCTATAGAATTAGTTATTGATGTGGTTGAGTCTTTGCCTAAAATTAAGTCGGGATTTACCCAACTCTTGACAATTATGGATAGACCATCTCGATTCACTGAGGCCTTCCTAATGAGAAGAATAACCTCTAAGGTTGTATTTGACAAACTAATTGAATTCTTTTCCAGGTATGGTCTCCCTCGCACTATTCAAACTGACTGCGGTACAAATTTTACTAGTAAGGTACTTAAAGATAAGTGCGCTGAACTGGCCATTCGGCACAAGACCAGTGTACCATATCATCCGGAGAGTCAGGGGGTGGTGGAAAGGTTCCACCAGACCCTTAAATCTATTTTGAAAAAGTATTGTTATGAACAAGGGGAGGAATGGGATAAAGGACTTCCCTTTGCTCTCTTTGCCCTAAGAAATCACCCAAATTCTTCAACTGGTGTAGCTCCTGTCGAACTGGTGTTTGGACACAAAGTACGTGGGCCTTTGGAGATTTTTCATGAGATGCTTGAGACTGGTCGAGGAAGGGATGCAAACATAGGAGACTTTGTAGAGGACATGAGGAAAAAATTATCTAGATCCTGGAAATTTGCCTGAGAAAATTTAACTAGTTCTCAGGCTGCTATGAAATTAAATTTTGATAGGAAATCTAAAGCACGGTCGTTTGAGCCCGGAGAATCAGTTTTAGTTTCAAGTACTGACTCTGAAAATTTCCTTGAACCAAGATATAAGGGACCCTGGAAGGTGTTGAGGAAGTTGTCAGAGGTGAATTATGAAATAGAGGCTCCTGGGACCAAACGAAAGTGCAGGATATTCCATATAAATAGGTTAAAACTCTATACTTCAAGTAGACATGATCCTCTCGTTATTGTTTATGAACCTATGGCTGAGCTTATGGATTTACCTTCAAAGGATTTGGAGGATTTAATTTGTCAGGTGTCTTCTGAAGCTCTTTTTAATAATATTCAAAATTTAGAAGTTTTGAAGGAAAGGAAGGAGCATCTGGAGATTGCTCAAAGGAGGGATGTAATTAATTTAATTTCTTCTTTCCAGATTTATTTCAGAATTCTCCAGGTCAAACTAATTTTCTTGAGCATGGTGTAGATGTTGGAAATGCTTCTCCTGTAAAACAGAGTCCTTATCGGCTGAATCCAGTTAAGAGGGATATAGTTGATAAGGAGATTGAATACATGCTGGAAAACAATCTCATCCAACCTTCCTTTAGTCCATGGAGCTCCCCGATAGTCATGTTAAGAAGTCCGATGGAAAGTTCCTTATGTGTGTAGACTACCGTAAGGTTAATGCACACAATAAGAATGACTCTTTCTCCTTTGCCTTGGATAGATGACTGTCACGATCACATAGGGGCTGCTAAGTTTATCACGAAATTGGATTTACTGAAAGGGTATTGGTAGGTTCCCCTGTCTGATCGAGCAAGAGATTTCTGCATTTGTAACTCCCTTCGGGCTTTACGAGTGTAAGGTAATGCCCTTTGGGATGAAAAATGCTGCGTGTACTTTCCAGAGGATTATGAATAGGGTCATTTGTGGTTTAAAGGGAACTGAGATTTATATTGATGACTTGGTTGTACATAGTGATGATTGGAGTACCGTATATATGGTGAGATTGCGTAAGGTATTTGAGGCCCTTAGATCTGCTGGTTTGGTTATTAATTCAGCAAAATGTGAATTTGGTAAGGCAAAGGTTTGTTATTTGGGTCAGGTGGCACCTAAACAAGCCAACCTCGAGGCTATCGTAAATTTAAAGAGGCCATGCAATGTCAGAGAAGTTCGGCAAGTGCTGGGCATGACTGGTTATTATCGTAGATTCGTGTGAAATTTCTCGGACATTGCTTAGCCACTTACCAAGTTGTTAGAGAAAGGGCAGAAGTTTGTGTGGTCTTCTCAGTGTGAGGAAGTATTTATTAAACTTATAATGGTATTAGTACAGAATCCAATATTGACTTCTCCTAATTTCCAGAGACCTTTTATTATTGCAGTGGATGCCAGTAACATAGGTATTGGGAGTGTCCTCTTTCAAAGAAACGAGGTAGGAGAGGTTCATCCTGTATCATATCATAGTCAAAAGCTACTGGCTTCCGAGAGAAAATATTCCACCATTAAAAAGGAGGCCCTCACCTTGGTGAATACTCTTGTGCCTTTTAAGCCTTATGTAACAAATTTCTCTTTTCCCATAGAAATATGGACAGACCACATCCCATTGGTTTTCATCGAGCGGATGAAAGGAACCAACCAGAGAATTTTATGCTGGGCTCTGCAATTGTATGAATTCTCGCTTGTGATAAAACACGTTAAGGGATCAGAGATTTGAATTTCCGATGCTCTTTCAAGGATATAGATTTGATCACGACTTGACTCCCCCCTCCCCTCGCCCTTCTCGTCTCTTCAATTGGTTTGCGTTAATCTTAGAGATGTGAGGATGAGTACGAGTGTGTCTTTCGCTTGTAGTTTGGTTTATTAGTTATTAGGTTTTCTTAATGATATATTTAATAATTCTGTCTGTTTTCTTTTGAACCAAAGAAAAACCTATAGTGACCAAAGTGCGGGCAGTCATTACTGTAGTAGTTCTGTTATGTGTAAACTCAATGTTATTGATTGAATTTGAGACAGTCAGTGTCAGGTGGTAACTATTTTGTGTTAATTTGACCTTTTGGTTTATTTTGATTTATGTTTTCTCTGTTGTTTAGGCTGGTAAGTTTTCTTTGTATGACAATTAAGTTATTGAGACTCGTTTGTTGTACTGTTGTTAATGAGAATTCTTATTTCAGGTTTCACCCCGAGACTTTACTTTGTCTTGAGAGTGATGCCTTAATCCTTTTCTCTTTACAGGTTTCATGTTTTGTATAAAAAAAAAATTCTATTGAAATAATCTTTTTTTGTTCTTGGGGAGGAAGTTATTAAAAAGTCTATCAGCCTTGTTTTTCTAGTTTTAATTACTAGTTTTTAAGAATCATTTTGTAGCAGAATAGCCTTTATTTTGTATGAGTATTTGTTTATTTTTTCGTCGAAATTTAAGTGTCCGTTGTCCAGTCATTTTAAGTGTTTAGCGTAAAGTGCTTGATTTAACGATTCTCAGTGTGGTTAGGCGTCTCCTCCCCGGTTGTTTATATTACCAATCTATCATTTTAATAGTTTTTTATATATACGAGTGTTTTTGAACGCAACTTGATGTCTGGACGTTGGTACTTGGACAGAGTTTAGTTCAGGATTGAGCACTCCCCTGATATTCATACCTTGAGCAGCATGCTGATTTGGACTTTGGATGACGACTATTTGGCAGGTTATTTGGACAACGATTCTTTGGATTACTCTTGGGATCCTCACCTTGATCTGTTGTCTGCAGGTTCTCTTGTCACCTGCGACTCGAGTGTCTCCTGCCTCAACCTATGTCTCGTGTACTTCGACTAGACTTGCAGGTGCTCTTGTTACCTGTGACTAGAGTCAGTTCTGCCTTTCCCTGACGAGGAGGAATTCCCAGGGAATTGGTGTCGTCACTTTCTTCTGGCACTTTTGTCTCCAATCATGTGCTGTGATTTTGGGAGTTTTCAAGCTCGTGAGGTGGCTTGTAGGGAGGCTGACGCCAGGTAAGACAGAGTATCTATGATTTTCGTTTGGGATCGCTTTCCCTTTATGGTTATGCTCTGGCGTTCAGAAGTGGATCACGGCCCTAGTTTTGTCCCTCTTCTGATACATCCACTAAAGTGAGAAGAACTATACATCCTGTGTATCATTTAATCGTATATATATATATATATATATATATATATATATATATATATATATATATATATATATATATATATATATATATATATATATATATATATATATATATATATATATATATATATATATATATATATATATATATATATATATATATATATATATATATATATATATATATATATATATATATATATATATATATATATATATATATATATATACATATATATGGATAAATATCAACACAACATTGTGTTCAAATAGAAATAAATTTCTACCTCATACTTGTGATCGAACGCTAGCCCCTTCTAATGAAAGGCCAGGTCGAAACCAACCATGTCACGAGAGCCCATAAAAAAAACTGGAACCTGACGCTACCAGCTGTCCGAGGATTTACCTGGCGAGACATCAGTCTCTTACCAGCGAGTTTTACCCAATTTCCCGGGCCACCACGTGACACAATTGGTAGTAATTCATTCAAATTACCCCTAATGAGTCAAAATGGATAAATATCAACACAACATCGTGTTCAAATAGAAATAAATTTCTACCTCATACTTGGGATCGAACGCTAGCCCCTTCTAATGAAAGGCCAGGTCGAAACCAACCATGTTACGAGAGCCCATAAAAGAAACTGGAACCTGACGCTACCAGCTGTCCGAGGATTTACCTGGCGAGACATCAGTCTCTTACCAGCGAGTTTTACCCAATTTCCCGGGCCACCACGTGACACAATTGGTAGTAATTCATTCAAATTACCCCTAATGAGTCAAAATGGATAAATATCAACACAACATCGTGTTCAAATAGAAATAAATTTCTACCTCATACTTGGGATCGAACGCTAGCCCCTTCTAATGAAAGGCCAGGTCGAAACCAACCATGTCACGAGAGCCCATAAAAGAAACTGGAACCTGACGCTACCAGCTGTCCGAGGATTTACCTGGCGAGACATCAGTCTCTTATCAGCGAGTTTTACCCAATTTCCCGGGCCACCACGTGACACAATTGGTAGTAATTCATTCAAATTACCCTTAATGAGTCAATATGGATAAATATCAACACAACATCGTGTTCAAATAGAAATAAATTTCTATCTCATACTTGGGATCGAACGCTAGCCCCTTCTAATGAAAGGCCAGGTCGAAACCAACCATGTCACGAGAGCCCATAAAAGAAACTGGAACCTGACGCTACCAGCTGTCCGAGGATTTACCTGGCGAGACATCAGTCTCTTACCAGCGAGTTTTACCCAATTTCCCGGGCCACCACATGACACAATTGGTAGTAATTCATTCAAATTACATATATACATATACATATACATATACATATATATATATATATATATATATATATATATATATATATATATATATATATATATATATATATATACATATATATATATATATATATATATATATATATATATATATATATATATATATATATATATATATATATATATATATATATGTATATGTATATATATAAATATATATATTGTCATATTTGCGTCGTGGCTGTATAATTACATATAGTGAGTCTATTATAGACAAGGTTTTGTGTGCTTAGTTTTGTGTTGATAGATAGAATTTATAAGGGTTTTCCTGTTTTATTTACTTCTTTCTTGTAATTAGTATTAGGGTAATTTTAGATCTGGCCAGCAAAATAATTGGATCCAAGTAAGTTCATTATTAATACCTGTTATTTCTGCTGTCTTTGTTAGGACTTAGCTTTTTAGTTTTAGGGAATCCAGTGGGATTCAAAGGACTGGTATCTGTCCTTCCTTGTTATTAAGTTATGATATTTGTCATATCTGGCAAGGTTGATCTAAATTTTGTAATTGCTAAGTATTAAATATTGTTAAGTTTTCT
>NC_090736.1:126772488-126777488 GCF_036898095.1 Palaemon carinicauda
TTCGACTAAGTTAGATGATATTCGAATAGCAGAAAAATCACGACCTGCTATCCGAATTCCAGGTCTTCATGCACCGTGTTGGGATGGAGCACCCCGAAACTTTCAGTCTTGGAGGGTTCGAATAGACCAATACTTTGAGTCAGCTGGTATGACTGATGGTAAAGAAAAGCTCATGATCTTGTTAAATAGTAACGCATTACCAAAAGTAGTTCAAGATACTATTGTGGATTGCAGTTCTGTTGATGGTGAGAATGGAGCTTGGAGGCGCCTTGAAGAGAAGATACCAACATCTGCCATCATACGAGATGTACTACTTGGTTTAGAAGCCTTGAAACCAATGAAATCTACAGCAGCAAGGGAGATGAGACAGGTTCTGGATGGACTGACTGATTTTGCTCGGCGAATGAGAGAACTTGGTCAAGAAAGGGAATTGGATTCATTCATGACAATTGAATTTGCCAGCAGAAAGATCGATTCTGGAATTTATTACGAATATATGCGACAATCAAAATGTCATAATCAGACATTAGAAGAGTTGATTACATATCTACGGAGAGAAACTGAAGCTAGAGAGCGTCGAGAAAATCCCCATTCCCTGAGTGATATTACCAACAAGTCAGCTATAAACTATTTTAGAGACAAAAGCTCAGAATGTGATGAATCCTTGGCTACATTGGTTGATGGGAGGGCTTGCCACTTTTGCATAGATAAAACTCATTTAATCATTAAATGTCCTATCTTTATATAAAAAACCAAGGAAGAAAGACGAAGGATGATTGTGAACAGCAAGAGATGTTTCTTTTGTCTTAGAGCCAACCACAAGGCAATCAATTGTACACGCCCGGATAAGAAAGGCTGTGTACATTGCCAACTTTATCATCATCGATTTGGAGGCTGCCCACCATTTGGAAATAAAGTACAGCCAAGGACTTTTCCTGGGTTGGAAAATTCACAGGCTGGAGGTACATCTGCTTTGAACGTGAATCTAACTCTGTCGGGAAGTGGTTCTGAGTGCAACATCGGTATTGCACGGGAGGTTGCTTCAGATGCAGATGCAACATTCAACATAGTAGGAACCCTGAACTTAAGCCAGGAAGGGAAAATTCATCGACGCTACTCCCCTACAACGTATGTAGAACTGTAAGATGTTGAGAAAAAATGGCATCGCGTGGTTGCATTTATTGATACAGGTCTGATACAACATTGCTTAAGTTATCCACAGCCAAGCATTTTGGCTTGCAAGGTGAACCATTCAAGTCTCGATACGGAGTAGCTGGAGGAGGTAATGCTGAGGAAAGCAGTGCCAAGTTTTCTATCCAAATTAGACCAGTGAGTGGAATTATTTCATACAAAGTAATTGCAATTGGAATTCAGAAACCAGCCCATAACAGTCCTGCAGTTGGAGAGGATATTTTTGATGAGTATCCTCATCTGAATGCTGCCAAGGGAACGTTACCCACAGATGAAGCAGAAATTGATATCATCATTGGTTATGACTATTATTTCCTTACAATGCCAGTTGAGAGCGTAAAAGACTCTGTGTCTCCTGAATCGTCTACAGTTGCCGTCAGAAGTATCTTGGGGTGGACCATTTTTGAAGGGAATATTCCAAAACCCAAACCACATGCTGCATCCAGGGTCCGGTTTTTGAGTCATTTGGAGGATTTGCAGAAATTATATACATCTGATGTTGTTGGTGTCAAACCAACAACATTGTGTGTTTGCTCGGATAAGGAAATAACAGAGTTTCAGTTCATAAAACATTGTCGAAATAAGCTTTGCATTAATACGGATGGTCGCATGACTTTGGAAATACCTTGGAAGCCCGGTTTCCCTGAAGCATATGAGTGTAACAAGGCTCAAGCAGAAATAAGAATTATGAGCCAAGAAAAAAGATCAATTAAGAATGGAACCTTTGATGAATATAGTGAAGAAATCCAGAAATCAATTGACAGTTGCTTTGTCAGGGAATTATATCCAGAGGAGTCCAGAGATGAGGGATGGTACTTACAGCATCATGCTGTATATCAACTGCACAAATCAACAAAGGTTCCCATCGTATGGAATTCTGCTGCCAAGTTCAATGACTTGTGTTTGAATGATGGATTTTACAAAGGGCCAGATTTCTTGAACTCTCTTCTGTTTTGCCTTCTTCACTGCAGAATGAAAAGCATAGGAATTGCAGGCTATGTTCAAAAAATGTTTAATCAAATACCTATGGCTGAAAAGGATCAGAGATATCACCGGTTTGTATGGCGTTTTGATTTATCTTCTCCAATTCGTCACTGGCAGTGGCTGCGCCTTCCTTTTGGGGATAAACCAGCACCAGACATAGCTATGATGGCTGTACACACTTTGGCAGATACATTCAAGGAGGAAGAACCTATTAGAGCACAGTTAATTACTTGTCGCATGTAAATGGATGATGTGATTGAATCATTTGATAAGAGTGAATTAGCTATTGCAGCCATGGATCAGGTTGATCGGATATTAGAAAAGGGCTCCTTCAGAATAAAAGAATGGCATTCTAATGACCCCTCTGTTGACCGTTGCCCAGAAGACACTCAGACACGAGTTTTGGGTCATGTATGGGATAAGGTTACGGATAGTGTGGCTATTCAGCTTGACAAATTCAGTGAGGAGTTTTCAAAACTAACAAAGCGGAAGGTTGCTAGTTTGGTATCAAAGTTTTGGGATACTACAAGTATGTTATCTCCTGTAAAAATTAGATACAAGATTTGTCTTCAGGATTTATGGGCTAGTGGAGTAGGTTGGGATGATGAATTGAGTGAAGAACAAATCAAAATGGGGAAGGGACATGTTCATGAAATGAATCAACTAATTGGATTTAGACTAGATCGGATGATAAAGCCAGAAGATTCTCGAGGAGACCCTCAACTTCAGGGACTTAATGATACCAGTGAATCTGCCCTAGGTTCTGTGATCTGGCTGAAATGGAATACTTCTCATGGAGTAGAACTAAAATTCGTCATCGCAAAGTCTTTAGTGGTTCCGTTGAAACAGCGTTCTATTCCACGTCTTGAGCTTACTGCTGCTGTGGTTATGGCTAGACTTGCCCTGCTTGTTTTGCAAGTAGTTGGCAGGGCTAGTACCATGAAATTTTGGACCGATTCAGGAGTTCAGGAGATTCAGGATGCTTTGCCAGGATTTTCAAAAGAATTTTGCTATGTTCCTTCACAATTAAATCCTACCGATGCATTAACCAAGCCAATAAAGCCAAGTGAACTACAAGGATGGATCAATGGTCCTGATTTTCTTCTGAACAGTTCTCAAGATTGTGATTTTGGGGAACCGACATATGATTTTGAAAAGAAGGTTTGTATTGTTAAAGAGTACACACCAGAATCTCTTAAAAGGATCCAATTTTTTGGACTTTTGGCTGATGAGAGTTTTGAGGAAAGATTTACAGAACTCTCTTCAGACTGGAATAGACTTGTAAGAATAACTGCTTACTGCCGCCGTTTGCCATTACAACAAAACCCAGAAAACTATCAAAGTCATCTAGAACCTAAAGAAATACAAGAAGCAGAGCTGGCTTTATTTTATGCAAGCCAGAAGTCTTTAAATAATCGAGATGAAGTTAATCATAAACAGATTAAAAAGCTTGACCCGAAGTTGGATGAAAAAGGCATTTTAAGAATAGGAGGCAGACGACATAAGCTCCATTTACCCTACGAGCAGAGGCATCCAGTTTTATTGGTGAGGAATTCTTCCCTGGCTGAAGCATTCACTCAGATGATTCATCGATGTATGGGTCATCAAGGATATTGAGTCGTAATTGCTTTAGCTTTTAAGCGTGGAGTTTACATTATTGGAGGAGCAAGATTATTTGAGGACATTGCTTTCAAGTGTTGTTTCTGCAGAACCAGACGTCGTCTATTGTTGGGCCAACAGATGGGGTAACTGCCAAGTTTCAGAGGTGAGCCCAATACTCCCCCCTTTAGCAGAGTTGCATTAGATTCCTTTGGCCCTATCAAAATAAAGTTAACTCGCAATGCAAGCACTGAAGGAAGTATAATGATCATAACTTGCACCGTCACTCGTGTCATATCTCTTGAACTGGTCGACTCATTGTCTTCAGATGCTTTTCTCTGTGCTTGGAGAAGATTTACTTGTAATCATGGAATCCATCCAGTTTTGGCAGTAAGTGACAGAGGAGGCAATTTCATAGGGGATCAAGAAAAATTGCAAAAGAGGATAAATTCTTGGATCAAGAGCCTAATAAAGGACAAGTTTGCAGTTGATGGGACAAAATTTGAGTGGAAATTTAACACACCTCACGCTTCTCATATGAACGGTATTGTTGAATCATTGATTAGAAGCTGTAGAAGAGGTTTAGATGCAGTAACAGATTATCACCACAAGAAATTCAGTGCTTTGGAATGACAAACAATACTGTCAGAGGTGACATACCTAGTTAATTCACGACCACTTTTCCCAAACGGACCAGATCCTCTTGAGTCCCCAATTATAATCGGCAATGACTTATGTATCCTCACGGGCAACCTTCAGTTCTACAACCATATACCGGTAACGAAGTGAACTTGGGAAGCATGGTAGTGGTAGCTCAACAGAGAATTCAGATATTTTGGGAAACTTGGATTCGTTATATGCCTCCTCATCTAGTACAAAGATCGAAATGGTTTCATCCCAAACAGAATCTTCAAGTTGGTGATTTGATTCTTCTTCTGGAAACAGGCCTAAAAGGAGGTGTCACTCCTAGGGGACTGTGGAGGCGCGGTTTTGTTGAGAGGATTCATCCTGGAAAAGATGAGCTTGTTCGAGGAGTTACTGTTTGAACGGTAGAGAATGGAAAGGTGGTTCACTGGGAGAGACCCATTCATAAACTCTGCTTAATTGCTACAGGACAAGAGCTTCAACATGGATTCCAAGCTAAGGCAGATAAAGATGCTCAAAATTAAATTGACAGAATTTCATTTATCAAACTGATTTGATCTATCTCTATATGTATATATTTT
>NC_090736.1:126779988-126792488 GCF_036898095.1 Palaemon carinicauda
ATTTTTACTCCTTTTTGTGTGTAACTCATAGATGGTGAGGGATGGCTGATTATAATAAGAGACAAGTCTGTAGTTCTGTCCAAATTTAATATATATTGTCAAATATTGTATTACTCAAACATTCCAAACAAGCCCTAAAATAACGAAACACTAAAATAAGAAATAAAGAACGGTATTTCTCATCACAACAAAACTCAAAGACATTAACATTTGATTAGATGAACATCGCTAGATGGAGAGCTTTTATTGCCTCCTGAGGCATCTTACAGCCTTTTCTTTGTCACTTACATTGAGAACCTGAGCTTTCAATAGAATGTTGGCTAAAGTCGTACATGCTGCATTATTAGTAGCTAAAGGTGCATTTACAAAAGATAACAATTCAGCAAAATGAAAGCGGCAATGCATTTTAGTCATGGCATGCAAATTATAGGCATTATGTACAAAAAAGACAGTTGAAATAGTTGGCACACTCAGTCCACCTCTATTCAAATGATCTAAGAACTCAAATGACACCTTGTTACCATCTTCATCATCCATGATATCCTCCATACTAGTGCTAGTACAATATTTATTAACAAGGTATCCAGCCAAATATACAATTTTATGCTTAAGGTTATCAGCAGACCTCAAGAGCTCCCTAGTGTCTTGAGGAGTGATCTCTTCAATGAGTTCACTTCGCTCATCTGGATTTATGGAAGAAGTATAATTCTTGTCGCAATCAAGCACACGAGAACTAGATTCTGGCATAATGTCATGCTTTAGAAGTGTCTGCATATTTGTAACTTTTGCTACATCCATAATGTCAACTACATCAATGTAGAAGTTTCCACCACTTCTTTGCCTGGCTTGACCGTGAAACTTTTCCAAGGCTTCATCCGCGAATAACGTTTTGAGGTTGGAGTCCTGCAGACTACTAGAAAGCACTTCTTTTATCTTTTTTGTTGATGGTAAAATGATTAAGACAGATCGACGAATCATTTTGTATGCACTGTGTGATATGTTGTGAAGCTGCATTGCGAATATCAGAGTGTCGGTATGAAATCGACGACCATCAGGAGGTTTGAACACAAGCCGCAGCTGTGACAGAATGAAGGTTAAATGAGGAAACTCGTGTGCCTCAGTCATTTTGCAGAGCTGGCTTATTATGTACTGAAGACTTTCCTGGCTTGTGTACTCATAGGTGTTTACCTGTTCAGTTCTGGATCTAATCTGGGACCATTTTGAGAGCAAGCTGTTCTTTTGCAAAGGAAAAAGTCGTTTAGGCACCTCAATGCCATCTTTCTCAACTCTATTCAAGAATAGGAATCCAAAAGGTGAGTTGACTTGTTGTAGATGAAAGAACTGCTTGACAGTTTGTCCAGTAGCGTCAGTTCTTGATAGGTAGAGATCTTTCTGGTCTTTTATGACGTTAAAACCAGGAAAATAGGAGCTAATTTTGGCGCGAAATTGGTCGAAATCTCGGATTTTGTCTGCAGCCTCAGCAGCTGCATGCACCTTTTTAGCTCTTGATTGTGATGTAGAAGATGATGTTGGGCGTGGGGCTGAGGTAACCTGCTTCAAAGCTGATTTTGGTATTCCAGGAAATATTGATGGAAGTTGTTTGGGTCGCTTGCCACCCTTAACTGACACCCATTCACAATTGAAATGTGTCTCACAAATATATATCTCCTTCAAGCGTCTCAAGCTTTCTTTCTCATTCGGCATTGCCAATATCCATCTCTCCCTCTCCTCAGGATCTTTTGGGAAGGATATGACTTTTACCTAAGGTGTCCCATCATAGTTCCCTTTACAACCAAAGCAGCTACAGTGACGTGGCATATTGTGAGATCACCAGCTGGACCGTTTCAGTGAGGAAAGGAAATTAGGAAATAAATAAATGATGAGAATATATTAACAATAAATCATTCTGAAAACAGTAACAGTGTCAAAACAGATATGTCCTATATAAACTATTAACAACGACAAAAACATATATGTGACATATAAACTATAAATAGACTCATATCAGCCTGGTCAACATAAAAACATTTGTTCCAGCTTTGAACTTTTGAAGTTTTACTGATTTAACTACCCTATTAGGAAGATCATTCCACAACTTGGTAACAACTGGAATAAAACTTCTAGGATACTGTGTAGTATTGAGCCTCATGATGGAGAAGGCCTGGCTAATAGAAATTACTGCCTGCCTAGTATTAAAAACAGGATAAAATTGTCCAGGGAGATCTGAATGTAAAGGATGGTCAGAGTTATGAAAAATCTTATGCAACATGCATAATGAACTAACTAGATTAATATCTAGATCAAGAATAAGAAATTTATTAGACTGTAAGTTTCTTTCCAACAAATTAAGATGAGAATCAGCAGCTGAACACCAGACAGGAGAATAATACTCAAAACAAGGTAGAATAAGAGAATTAAAACAGTTCTTCAGTATAGATTGATCACCAAAAATCTTGTAAGACTTTCTCAATAAGCCAATTTTTGTGTGCAGTTGAAGAAGACACAAACCTAATTTGTTTTTCAAAAGTAAATTTGCTGTTGAGAATCACATCTAAAGTTTCAAAAGAGTCATATAAATTTGAAGAAACATTATCAATACTGAGATCCGGATGTTCAGGAGCCACCGTCCTTGACCTACTTACAATCATATTTTAAGTTTTATTAGGATTCAACTTCATACACCATAATTTGCACCATGCACTAATTTTAGCTAAATCTCTATTAAGGAATTCACCAACCCCAGATCTACATTCAGGGGATGGAATTGATGCAAAGCGAGTAGCATCATCTTCATATGCAACAAGCTTGTGTTCTAGGCCAAACCACATACCATGTGTATATAGTATGAAAAGTAATGGGCCAAGAACACTGCCCTGTGGAACACCGGATATCACATTCCTATACTCACTATGGTGCCCATCAACAACAACTCTTTGAGATCCATTACTTAAGAAATCAATTATAATGCTAAGAAAAGACTCGCCCTCTCCCAAATGTTTGAGCTTGAAAACAAGGGCCTCATGATTAACACGGTCAAAGGCAGCACTTAAATCAGGGCCAATCATACGAACTTCCTGACCACAATCAAGGGATTTCTGTACAGCATTGGAGATTGTAAGAAGGCATCACATGCTCCAAGGCCTTTACGAAAACCAAGTTGCAAACTAGGGAATAGATGATTACCTTCAGCAAACCTATTGAGACGTTTTGCCAGAAGACGTTCAAAAACTTTAGATAATATAGGAGTTATGGAAATTGGGCGGTAATGAAATATATATATATATATATATATATATATATATTTATATATATATATATATATATATATATATATGGTTAGAGGTTGAGTCTCATTGAACAAGGGAAGCTTGCGACATTCGAATGTTATATATAAATTATTCATCAGTACGAAACCTTTCCAAATCCCTGGCTGAATATAGATTTTCTGAATGACAAAGGGCATTTGAATAGTAGAAAGATGGATATGTATATCATATCTAACCAAATGTGAATTTGCTTTCTGAAATTGGCTTTAACTATCATTCCTTCATGTATCTGACGTGGTTTTGAATATTTCATCGGTTAATATTTGCAGAAATCAAGAATGCAAAATGATGTTCGATTAATAGTTATGCCGCAAATGAAAAGCACAGAAGAGAAAATGCTGTCTATCCTTTAGCTATCATTATTGACAAATGGTCGAAAGTTTTTAGAATATTGTTCAATGAACAACAAAATTCAGGTAAACAGTAAAAAAAAACGACTTAAACTCCTCTATTCATATTTTTTTGCGGGTGTGTTTTATGTAGAAAGGAGTTGAGGTTAATCATTATTTGTATATCTATTATGCAAGACGACTTTGGATTCGAAAAAAAAAAAAGATTCGGAAAAAAAAAAACAATCTTATTCATTATTCAAAATGCTAAAATGATGTTGCATCAATAAGTACATCTTCTTGACTGGAACAAATGATTCTTTAACTGATGTTCATTGATCCTAGAGAGAACAAGTTAATACAGATTGAGATCGGAGGTGAATAGAGACTTAATCTCACCGGTATTTCATTCCCTAGCTTTCAAGGACGCAATAGAGGTTAATTACTTCTCATCTGGCAATTACAGAGAAGATGGCTGTGGTTTCTTGTAGGATTCAAACATTTTAAAACTTTTATTGGATATTTCAAAAAGTATTTGGAAGTGGAAGAAGCGTGTCTTTCTTCATCTCGATGTTTCCCGTCCTGATGAAAAATATTGATGTTAGTTTTAGGGTAGAATGAAAATATATAAAACCACATAAATTCATTGTATGAGAATATAATCAAATGAAGCCTACTACTATTTGGGATATAGGGAAATCTGTATTTACATATGTAAATAACCCAGTGGTTTCACAAAATTAGATACATAGTAAGAAAAATAACGTAAAAGCTTCCATACAAAAAAAAAAGAGAAAAATTAAAAGAAATAAAATACTATTTTAATGAAACCACTATTAAATTTTGAATAGGATTATATACGTTTATAATCCTGTATGCTTATTATAGTCTCTCTAGGGTAAAAACATATAAAACATTGAAGTAGTAAGAACATATAAGATTGGAGCATATAATAACAAATAAGCAGAATATAGAATTGCCAACAGAATTATTTGTGTGTGTGTGTGTTTCATGTCTGTAAACAAAGACATACCACGGGCATTCTTTATTCACTGTGTTGGCTGAACAATCGAAACAGTTCTCACCAAAAACAAAAAAGTAAAATAAAAGCTTTGAATAAAGTAACTCTCTTTGGGGAAAAAAAATTCCTGGAGAGTCTCCATTCCAAAACAAAACAGAACTATCTGAATTTATTTTGGAAAAATAGTTTTATACTTGGAGAGAGGAAAAACCTTTACAGAGAACAACTCTCTGCGGACAGTTACTTGACAGAGAGAAATGACTGCATTGTTGATTCTGTGAAGATCATTAATTAATACTGCTGGCCTTTGGGCCTAGGTACGGGTGTACGATGGACAGACTGGTAATTATTTACGTAATCGTGAACCTTAGGGTCTATTATAGCGTTTACTGTAAATTGACAAAACTAAACCTAACAACTGTAGATGAAATATTATCGTTTTGCACTGAAACACATTAAGAAATAATAGATTATTATTGATTATCCATCTCGATTACACGGGCATGACAAAACCCATTTCACACAATGAACTATTGGCCTGGAAAAAAATTACTCAGCCTGAGATACATTTTTTGCTGTGCCTCGGTAGACATACTATAAAATATAAGAACTTATGGTTAATCTCATTTTGTCGAAGAATAATAGAATTTTTTTTCCTGAAGTAAAAAAAAGAAATCTTTTTCATTTATTATCTAGAAAGCAAAGAGAGCATGAAAATTATACTAATAATGTAAGATCATTTAATTAAACATTGATATGGTAATTGTTTGGAAACTGCTGATCTGTCATACTTTAGCAATATATATATATATATATATATATATATATATATATATATATATATATATATATATATGATTGGTATTGCGTCGTTATTGGTTACAAAAAGTTATTTTTTAGGGTGAGCAATGACCTCATGTGTTGAGATACTTCCATTGACAAAAAAAAATAATAATTTAGAAAAAGAATTTGAAATAACATCAGCAACCGGGCTAAATTGCACATATGCCTCATGAATGTAATTTATAAGTATTATCAAAAGGAAATTAGTAACTCCAGAGCAAAGGTATACAATAAATTCTCCTTTTTATGGAACTAAAAGTACGATACAGTTTTTTGTGTCGAAAATTTCCTATTTTTCCATTTTTATAAACCATGTTAGAGTACGATTTCCATTTCATTTAGTACATTAAACATTATAATTGTCATTATTAAAAAAAAAAAAAAAAAAAAAAAAAAAAAAACACACAAACATATGTAATATTATTTGTATACTCATGCATAAAATTATGAGTGAAAACAGGCAGTTTTGCAAGTAAGAAATTTTATAAAGATATTCTGCATAATAAAATATTATTGAATAACGCTAGAAAAAATAAGGATTGTAATGGAAAGGTGAATGAATTGCTTATATACTTCATCCACAAAACATAGCATTATCAGAAAAAAAAAAAATCAACAATCGTAGTGCAAAAATGGACAATACGCTTTTATCTTTGTCATTTCCTTTATGATAAAACTTTTTTACATGGAAATTTTAATACCTTAAAAGTCTTTTAGCGTGTGTGAAAAGCAAAGCAGCACAGGATAATTTAATTCATCTTAAAGTGTGCAAACACAAGTAGAGATAATGATCTATGCACACTTAAAAGTCTTATGATACATTTTAAACGTGTCTTTCTGTAACCATACATTATCGGCTATTTTACCTAATCAATATATACTGAAACAATAAAGATTGCAAATGAAGCAGTAAATATATTATTTAGCCTAGGTCAGAAAGAAATTGAGATAGTGTAGAGCGAAGATGGACAGTACATCTAGTTCTTTATGGAAAAAAAGTTCAAAATAAAGTTTTAAATGGAAACTTATATTTTAACAGTTTTGTTTATAAACCATACGAGAATAGAAAGAATACCCCTTTAAATAGTAATTGAAACACGATCATTTTAATTATTTTTAGATACGACAAGAAAAACATAGCATACGTAATTAAGAGAAAAGACAATAAATGCATAAAATGTATGAGGAAATAGTATATACGTGAAAAATTGTACATCTATACACACACAGACACACACACGTACATACCTATACATACATGTAAAAAAACATCCATTGCTGAATTTTTAGTCTATTTTTACTCGTTCTTGCTTCTCCTATACTGATATAGGACGTTTCTTTTGCTGCCTATATTGATCATGTTAAAGCAGATGGACGGTTATCTAGGTCAGGACAGCTACGGCGGGGTGTGGGAGGTAGACCCTGTTGCTATGGGCCTTCCGATAATATGCATAAAAGCAGGCATTCTTTCGAAAATACACCCTGCAGGCAGTGCAGATAAAACTAGTGTCTTTTTAAATAAACTTTGACCAGCACCGACCACACGTCTCCCATTAGGCCCTCACAACAGTTTAAGCCTTAGGGATTATAATACTCTGAAACTGGACGACAGGATCCGTGACATAATAGGTAACTAGCAAATGTTGGAAACCTATGATTTTAACTATAACTAAATAATAAACGATCATGTGCTTTTCGATTAACATCTTAGAGGATAATAGACAACTTAAAATGACACACCTGCATGTAAAAGTGTAGCAAATGGCAAATGAGTGCTGAGTGCTGTATTATAGCTGAGAGCAACACATGTAAGATGGTGCCATAAAATGAATTGGCAAATCTCTGTAGAAGGGCATTCAATCTTCTTACTTCATATTATTGTCACCATCTCCTTTGGGGTGTCGTTTCCGTTGGCGTGCCATATTTTGAGGGTCAAGGTCCCCATTTGAAGTGATAGCCATGGGGAAGTTTGGGCGTGTTTCACCTACTTCCGTATAGCCATAGTCACCTTCTCTGTAGGGCCATTTGTCAGCATTGAAGTGTATTATGGCATCGACAAAATATAAGATGAAATTCTTGAAGCTTCTTCCTCCTCTCCAGGAAGTGCTTCTGATAGAAGGCAAACATCCTGAATAGTTCCATCTGGAAGAGGTAGATCACGAATTGTTAGGCCACTTGCAGGTACTACTCATAAACTGGTAACATTTTATGGAAGTATTATATTCGGAAATAGCTTTAAGGCAAAAGGCAAAGAGAGGTAAACGTTGGACTTCCGTTACTACTTCTTTGAACTACCGGAATCGTCAACATGGTGATAGCGATGTTATTTTGTTCTTGAAGAAGCCATTAGGTAGAAGGTTGTCCAGCCGTCCGTTGAGATACTACCACCGGAGAGTTGTTGGGCCCTTTGACTGTCCAGACAGCTCATTTTATCTTTACATAAATATATATCGAATAGTCTTGCCTATTTTTTCCACATTCTCCTCTGTCCTCCTACAGGTGACAACACTGAGATTACCAAACAAATCTTTTTCACTCAAGGGGTCAACTACTGCGTTGTAATTGTTAAATGGCTACTTTCATCTTTGTAGGGGTATAAGAGACTCTTTAGCTATGGTAAGCAGCTCTTCTAAGAGAAGAACACTCAAAAAACAAACAATAGTTCCCTAATACTAGGTAGTGCCCTAGACTCTGTACCATCGCCTTCCACTGTCTTGGATTAGAGTTTTCTTGCTAGAAGGTACATATGGGAACACTATTCTCTCTTATTTGTCTTCCTTCTGTGTATTTTTTTTCTTTTTTGACGTTTTATAGTTTATATATGGAAGATCTAACTTAATGTCGTTACGGTTCTGGAGATATTTCATTTTGATTGTTTATTACTTCTCGTGTAATTTTTTATTTCGTTGTTTACTTTCCTTGTCGGGCTATATTTCCCTGTTGGAGCCTTTGGTCTTATAGCATCTTGCTTTTCCAACTAAGGTTATAGCTTAGCTTCTAATAATAATAATAATAATAATAATAATAATAATAATAATAATAATGGGGGAGTAGCATTTCGAGTTCCACCAATACTCTATTCTTGCGAGGATAACTTAGATGGAAATTTCATGAAATGGTTAAGAGGAAAAAGTTTATAGGATGGGAATTTTGGGGGGAAGTACTACCACAAGAAATGTTTCTGCATACACCAGAAACCTGCTGTGCTTACTGCACATGCAGCAAATTCCACCCAGACCATGGATTAAAGAGCAATTGATCTTACTATAAGGTAGATAGTCAAGTGAAGATTATGAAATTAAATAGGTTAACACTCCAAACACAGATGGCCTCCCCAAAATGAGGAAATGACGTAAGTTGGTATAACTATAGATAAAAGAAAATACTAGAGCATTAACTACAATCGATGACAGGAAAAATTATGTTGAACATGCACTTTACGTTATACCTATTCTCACTACAAGGCCAACTTCAAATGGAAATGATGAAAACTTTGCTCATGCAAAGATCAGACATTGCCGACATCGAAACGAGGGAGATTGAGAAAATCAAACCTAAAATAAAGATTTGCAATGTATAAAATGATGAAGATGACGTATTAAATGCTTCGATTCAACGGAATCTGCCTGAACTCGAGTCTAAATGTAGTGCATAACATAATTCTGGTATTCAAGGAAAGTACTGCAGGTGGGACTACCCAATACTTATTGAAATATGATCCTGAATTTTGGAATGATATCAAAGGTATGGTGCGATGGTTTACTTAAAACATACGTGATTTATAACATACGTAATTGGTACTATGTGATTACCTGCTACCACAGATTGTAAGTTCAAGACTGATGATAAAGAGTTCAAGAAATGTTCAGGAAACATGCCACCAAGGAATGTACCTCACAACAAATACAATATAAAAACTGCACTAAATTGAACAAACCTGATGATCAAATGGTAAAATAAAAAAATTGCAAAGCTTATGATTTGGAATTGAAGAGACTAGAAGAAAATATGGACCATTAATACTACGGATGCCAGTAATTGTGATTATGTTGCTAACAAATTAATTTCCATTAGAAAGTTGATACATGAGTATTTCGTTCAAGAAGAAATTGAACACTTTCTTGTTTAAGTATTTTGTTAATGTGGATTTGACAATAAACACCACTTATGCAAAACACCGAAGAATTTATAAAATAAACTAAACGTGTAGGTCATGTAATGAGTAGGGTTCTCCTGATGATGGAATCAGGAAAGCAGCCCTTAAAGGAAAGAAAAGAAATAATAGTTAACATCTCAGGATCCATGCTCCATCACTGTTAACGAAGAAATTTTATTAGGTATAGTAGAAACCGAACACAAATGGAACGAGTTAAGAGAAATAGGGTCCATCAAACTTGGTGTTGATCCTCAACACAATTAAGAGGTTTGCCATGTCGACAAATACCACTTTTCTTACAATTAAGCGTAAAAAAAGAACTGGACACGACGGCGAAGAGAGGCACCTTCATTCCTGTCATTGAACCGACACAATGGTTATTGTAAGTAAGAAAAATTTTGACAACGATAATAACTCCATTCAGTCGGTTCTGTTGGTCTCTTCCTGATTTTGGTTCGAAAATAAGAGGAGGACTATCTCAGTCTGCCCTGTCATTCGTTGTATAGATTAGACTGTCTTTTCTATGAGGCCGATGACATTGTCATACCAGGTCATAGTGACAGGTAATCTTTACGTAGTCAAAAGAGAAAAATAATAAGGTGTCAAGTAAACCCCATTATATAGGCAGGACATATATTCTCACTCATGAAATAGATTGAATGAAGATATGAATACATTAATAAAATTTCTCAACCCCTGCGTACAGGAGATAAAGGAAGCGACAGTATAAGATGAAGATTTGCAGGATCTCCCGATGGTTGTAGTTAATGGATTTACGGACGACCAGAAACATAGGGATACCTATTTAGTTAAGGAAAACCCTTTGACACGATAACAGAATTATCCTGAAAGGAACTAGGCTACTAACCCTGGACAGGTAAACATGTAGTGTATACACTACCTTTTTCACTTTTGCGCCGCTTCGGTTCAGTTTTTGAGCGGAAATTTACCCAGCACCGGTTAGTTAGACCAGAGACACAGCCGAAAGAACAACTGTTATTGTCCTCTCTCTCGCCGTTTTTTGGATATCGCCATTTTTGTTTTACCTGGTAGTGTATACGCTACAAGTTTACCTGGTGAGTGACTGTGATTGATTTTCACAAGTTTTACAATATTGATTACAATATATTCATTTCTGTGAATAGTGTTTTGATACTTATAGTGAACGTTGATAGATGATTTGAGAACATGATGCTAATGGTATATTGGATGTAGGAATACCTTCTATGGTTTTAGACAATATTAGTAATATGTTTTTTTTCCCTCTTTTCAGTTTCGATCATAGCACGCAGAAATCTTTCTAAAGAGGAGATCTTGATGAGATTGTTCAGCATTGATGACCTTGGAAGCAATAAAGAGGTTGACAATTTTTCTACAATTTTAGCAAAAATTTTCAGATATAGGTCACATAGACTGGAATAGTTTGAATATGAAAGAGGAAAATTCATTATTTTTTTGAGTTTTTTAAAAAATTTGTTAACTTTCTTTGTATCAGGATTTTCATATATCATCTTATTTGTTTATTATTCAAATTTTATGTATAGAATTTTCAGCAGTCTCAATTTATAATTTATATTAGAAAAAAATATTTTTGTCACATGTAATTTATTTTTTTTATATACTAAAAAATTCCCCCTTTTTCTTTTTTTTCCAGATCTTTCTATTTTTAGCCAGGGAGGCTAATTTTTCAACTGAATTGGCCTCAGGGACTCCTAGAAGCTACCATTAGGCTGTTTTTATCAAGTAGCGAGGACAAAGGCTCCCAAGGCCCCTGAGAGTGTCAGTCTCAAAATCAACAAAACTTCTCAGGTCTTAGATAATAAAAAATCATTAAGTTACTTGCATGGTTTTTATTGGGTATATCCTAGACGTAGATAGCTAGAATTATATGTATGAAAAAAATTCATAAAAGAAAATGCATTACCGGAACTACCAAGTGAAGTTGAAACAAGCGGTAGCGTATATGGTATACGTTTACCTGTTACGTTATCGATTCAGACGTTTACCTGTCCAAGGTTAATACTGTTATCTATGAAGGAAAGTAGGAGAGATAAGCTTCATTGGCCAGGGCACCAGCCGCCCGTTGGAATACTACCACTAGGGAGTTATGGGGTCCTTTGACTGGCCAGACAGTACTACACTAGATTCTTCTCTCTGGTTACGGTCTTTTCCTTTGCCTACACATACACTGAATATCCTGGCCTATTCTTTACAGATTCTCCTCTGTCTCCATACACCTGACCATACTGAGATTACCAGAGAATTCTTCTTTGTTCAAGGGGTTAACAACTGCACTGTAATTGTTCAGTGCCTACTTTCCTCTTGGTAATGGTAGAAGAGACTCTTTAGCTATGGTAAGCAACTCTTCTAGGAGAAGGACACTCCAAAATCAAAACATTGTTCTCTAGTCTTGGGTAGTACCATAGCCTCTGTACCATGGTCTTCCACTGCCTTGGGTTAGAGTTCTCTTACTTGAGAGTACACTCAGGCTCACTGTTCTATCTAATTTCTCTTCCCCTTGTTTTGTTAATGTATTTATAGTTTATATAGAAAATATTTATTTTAATGTTAATCTTCCTAAAATATCTCATGTTTCCTTCTTTCCTCTCCTGGGCTTATTGCATCCTGCTTTTCCAACAAGGGTTGTAGTTTAGAAATTAATAATAATAATAATAATAATAATAATAATAATAATAATAATAATAATAATAATAATAATAATAATAATAATAAGGTATCATAGTATGATGCAGCCGAAAAAAAATGGTAAATTTTGGCTAGGAATGTCCAAACTAGTAAGCAACAGGCAGAAGCATATGAAGTTC
>NC_090736.1:126804988-126819988 GCF_036898095.1 Palaemon carinicauda
AAGCAACTATGGTCAGTGAGTATAAGAATGAAATTAATGCTAGGGCGTTCCCCTTGGGTAACACGTTGGGACCTCGCCTGATCCATCCGAAAAATCGGCAAGGGCTACCCAGTCATGGGCGGGCTGGGTTAAAGAGGCAAGCTCACAGGAAAATATCTGAGGAGAGGATGAGAGTTGCAACTCTGAATGTGGGGACAATGACTGGAAAAAGGGTGAGAGCTAGTTGACCTCATGGAGAGAAGGAATATTGGAGTGCTGTGTGTGCAGGAGACTAGGAGGAAGGGAAATAACGCAAGAGAACTAGGCGAAGGTTGTAAATTATATTATTGTGGAGCAAATATGGAAGGAAGAAATGGAGTATGAATAATATTATCGACAGAGTTGAAGGACAATTTGATTGGGGTGAATAGGAAAATTGACAGAATTATGAGTTTAAAGCTATGACTGGGAGTAACAATAGTCAACGTGGTGTGTGCCTATGCCCAGCAAACTGGATGTACAGAGGAGGAGAAGGATACATTCTGGGAGGAGATGGACCAGGAGCTTGGAATAATTCCTGCAAGGGAAAGGGTAATTATTGGAGGAGATCTGAACGGCCACTTGGGAATTAGTAGGGAAGGGATAGAGAGAGTGCATGGAGGTTGGGGTGTGGGTGAGAGAAATGATGGGGGAGAAAGAGTGATTGATTTTGCATTGGCTTTGGACCTAGCAATGATCAACACCTTCTTTGAGAAGAAGATTAACAGATTGATTACTAACATTAGTGATGGCAAGGAGAGCCAGATCGATTTGCTGCTGTGTAAGAGAGACCATCTGAAGGAAGTTAGAAATTGCAAGGTGATAAATGGGTAGAGTGTAGTAGCACAACACAGGTTAGTGGTAATTGATTGCAGACTAAGGAATTGTAGGGGAAGTAAAAAGGTGAGAATGGACCCAAAGATTAAGTGGTGGAAATTGAAAGAGGAAGAACTGAGAGTCTTGTTTAAGGAAAGAGTGCTAGAAGCAATAAGGTTACATGAGGATGTACAAGAATGGTGGACCGAGAATAGTAAAGTGATTCTAAGGATTGGTGAGGGTGTACTTGGAAAGTCATCAGGAAGAAGAACCCCAAATGATAAAGAATCGTGGTGGTGGAAGGATGAGGAGCAAGAACGGGTAAAAACCAAGAAAGAAGCCAAGAAGAAGGCAGATCTATCAGGACAAGAGCAAGATAAAGAAAACTATAACCAAGCAAAGAAAGAAGCAAGAACAGCAATAGCAAAGGCAAAGACAGAGGCATGAAATGAAATCTATAAAGAGATGGAAACACCAGAAGGAGAGAAGAAAATATTACGAATTGCTAAGGCCCGAGATGCTGCATCCAAAGACCTGACACATATAAGGCTAATAAAAGATAGCAATGGCATAGTTCTAGGAGAAGAGAGGGAAATTAAAAGAAGGTGGGAAACTTATTTTGAAGGACCATTGAATGAGGAGAACCCATGAACAGTATTTGAAGATGGACTCCCAAACGAGACAGTTACAATAGGAGTGACTAGAAGAGAAGTAGAACAAGCAGTAAAGAAGATTAAAGATAGTAAAGTTGCAGGACCGGATAATATACCAGTAGAGGTATGGAAGAGTTTTGGAGAGGAAGGCAGATATATCTTGTGGGACCTGACACAGAAGATCTTCAATCAGGAAAAGATGCCAGAGGAATGAAGAAGAAGCCTAATCATTCCCATCTATAAGGGGAAGGGAGACATCCAGGAATGTGGCAACTACAGAGGCATATAGCTGATAAACCATACTATAAAAATATGGGAAAAGATCATTGAGAAGAGACTCAGATGAAACAACAATTGGTGAGGAACAATTTGGATTTATGCCAGGAAGAAGGACTGTAGAAGCAATATTTGCTTTAAGACAGATGATAGAAAAACATCGGAAGAAACAAAAACGATTACATATGGTCTATTGACATGGAGAAGGCATACGATCGAGTACCACGTCAGGAGCTGTGGAGATATATAAGAGAAAAGGGAGTCCCTGAGAAATACGTAAGAATCACCCAAGATATATATGAAAGGGCAGAAGCAAATGTTAAGAGCAGAAAGTTTCCCAGTAAATGTGGGACTACATCAGGGGTCTGCATTGACCCCTTACCTATTTGATCTGGTCATGGATGTAGTAACACAAGGTATTAGAGATCAGTCTCCTTGGTGTATGCTTTTTGCTGATGATGTTATACCGTGTAGCACTAGGCGAGAGGTAGTAGAAGAGAAACTTGAGGAGTAGAGAAGAGAAATGGAAAATAGGGGATTGAAGATCAGCAGGAAAAAAGACAGAGTATTTGAGATTGAAAAATGGCGAGAATGTGGAAGTTCGTTTGCAAGGAGAGAGATTGAAAAGAGTGGAAAATTTCAGGTATTTAGGATCAACAGTTACAGAGGATGGTAATCTGGGGGCAAAAATAAACCACAGAATACAAGCAGGATGGCAGAATTCGAAAAAAGTCAGTGGAGTACTATGCGACAGGAGAATAGAGGTTAAGTTGAAAGGTAAAGTACACAGGACAGTTATGAGAAAGGCAATGATGTATGAATCGGAGAAGTGGGCAATAAAGAAGACAGAAGAGAAGATGGATGTAGCAGAGATGAGAATGTTGAGATGGATGTGTGGGATGACAAGAAGAGATAAGATACGGCATGAGGTAATTAGGGGTACCACAGGAGTTAGAAAACTATCAGATAAGATCCACGAAAGTAGACTGAGGTGGTACGGTTATGTCATGAGAAGAGATGAACAGTATATTAGGAGGAGAGTAATGGAAATGGAGGTACATGGAACGAGAAGGAGAGGGAGACCAAAGGTAAGGTGGGTGGACTGTATCAAGGATGACCTTCGATCAAAGGGATTAACTGGTGATGAGGTGTGGGACAGAGGTAGATGGAGAAAGCTGACAAGAAACATCGACCCCATATAGAAGTAGGAAAAGATGTAGACAAAGAAGAAGAAGAAGTTTTATATATATATATATATATATATATATATATATATTATATGATGACTTGTGTCTTGCAACCAAACTTTAAATGAAGTTTTTATATTACGACTGATAAGCTATACAACCTCTCAAATTTTAAGGAATATACAATAACTTGACTTGAACAATAAGAAAATAAGAAATAGCACTTATGAAAATTATACAATCACTCAATTCACTTGAAATTCAATCTGAATACAATATTTAAGTCTGACACTTGATGAAAATAGATAACCAGATCACAATACAAGTACCTATCATCTTCCTACAAGGCCGTTTACAAAAACTCTAAGAGAATTTTCATAAGTACTCACTATGATTATAAAATCTCTTTACACCAAAACTTCGATATTTTATTAAGAGCTTTTAAAACAATACACTCAGCTGAGTGCTAGAGTGAAAGAGATGGGGAGATTGCCGTCTTAAGCCTGGAATTCTCTATCTATCCATACAATCCTGGGTTCACATTATATATAAAACTCAGCTACTTCCAGAAACTTCCAAGAAAGCGAGTTCTGGAAGTGGGGGGGGGGTGGACTAAGGCATTAGAGTTACCAAGCAATACTCTCTCGATCACGTATTCACGCAACAGGAGATGAACTCTCTCAGTCAGCTAGATCAACCCACCCTTTTCCCCGAAATAGAAAAAAAGAGGAAACACAGCACTAGGTTCCTCCAGAAACTACCAAAGCACATGGCACCCAAAACAATTGCGTATTTCCTCACAAACATCACGCTATACCTCATAAAAATATAAATAAAAAAATTACATGAGCCCTTGTTTCTATCTTGTGTGGTGGCATTACACTGCTAAACAGATTAAGTAAGACTTCGTAACAAACAAATGTGAAATAAAAAAATTCTTAAAAATAACGTAAGTTTACATATACTGACTACAATAAAGAATACAATGAAATTACCGACGTAAATCTTATGTCATTTACATAATTAACTTATCTACACGAGAGGAGCTCATCTTAAGAGCTGGCTAACCTCTCTTCAATGAATATATGAAAACATAAATAAAATCATGAATAAACTACTGTATTTACTCTACACTAGCCAAGCTTCGTAAGAATATATATATATATATATATATATATATATATATATATATATATATATATATATATATATATATATATATATATATATATATATATATATATATACATATATATATAAAGCAAAATACCTAGGTTATTGCAGTACAACAGATTTTTCTTTAATTGGGGGATTGGAGAGAAATTTTCTAAAGGAGGTGAAAATAGTTTTGGGGACAAGAACAATTTCTTACGAAGACCAATGCATTTGGCGAACACTCAGTCCAAAAAACAGAAAAACAAAACTTCTTCTTGCCATGACATAAAAAATAAGCGATTCAATTTTGTTTTCACTGTGCGTTTAAACATTTATAAGGTACTATAAAATAAAAAGGGGATGTGACTGTACTTGAATGGTTGGTGAGATTGTTTAATGTGTGTTTTGTGTTGTCAATGGTACCAGTAGATTGGGTCTGTGCATGTATTGTACCACTATATAAGGGTAAGGGAGATGTGCATGAGTGTTGTAATTCAAGAGGTATTAGTTTGTTGAGTGTAGTTGGAAAAGTGTATGGTAGAATACTGATTAATAGGATTAAGGATAAAACAGAGAATGCAATCTTGGAAGTACAGGGTGGTTTTAGAAGAGGTAGGGGTTGTATGAATCAGATTTTCACAGTTAGGCAGATATGCGAGAAATATTTAGCAAAAGGTAAGGAGGTGTATGTTGCGTTTATGGATCTGGAGAAAGCATATGATAGAGTTGATAGGGAAGCAATGTGGAATGTGATGAGGTTATATGGAGTTGGTGGAAGGTTGTTGCAAGCAGTGAAAAGTTTCTACACAGGTAGTAAAGCATGTGTTAGAATAGGAAAGGAGGTGAGCGATTGGTTTCTGGTGAGAGTGGGGCTGAGACAGGGATGTGTGATGTCGCCCTGGTTGTTTAACTTGTATGTTGATGGAGTGGTGAGAGAGGTGAATGCTAGAGTGCTTGGACGAGGATTAAAACTGTTAGGCGAGAATGATCATGAATGGGAGGTAAATCAGTTGTTGTTTGCGGATGATACTGTACTGGTAGCAGACACAGAAGAGAAGCTTGACCGACTAGTGACAGAATTTGGAAGGGTGTGTGAGAGAAGGAAGTTGAGAGTTAATGTGGGTAAGAGTAAGGTTATGAGATGTACGAGAAGGGAAGGTGGTGCAAGGTTGAATGTCATGTTGAATGGAGAGTTACTTGAGGAGGTGGATCAGTTTAAGTACTTGGGGTCTGTTGTTGCAGCAAATGGTGGAGTGGAAGCAGATGTACGTCAGAGAGTGAATGAAGGTTGCAAAGTGTTGGGGGCAGTTAAGGGAGTAGTAAAAAATAGAGGATTGGGCATGAATGTAAAGAGAGTTTTATATGAGAAAGTGATTGTACCAACTGTGATGTATGGATCGGAGTTGTGGGGAATGAAAGTGATGGAGAGACAGAAATTGAATGTGTTTGAGATGAAGTGTCTGAGGAGTATGGCTGGTGTATCTCGAGTAGATAGGGTTAGGAACGAAGTGGTGAGGGTGAGAACGGGTGTAAGAAATGAGTTAGCGGCTAGAGTGGATATGAATGTGTTGAGGTGGTTTGGCCATGAGAGAATGGAAAATGGCTGTCTGCTAAAGAAGGTGATGAATGCAAGAGTTGATGGGAGAAGTACAAGAGGAAGGCCAAGGTTTGGGTGGATGGATGGTGTGAAGAAAGCTCTGGGTGATAGGAGGATAGATGTGAGAGAGGCAAGAGAGCGTGCTAGAAATAGGAATGAATGGCGAGCGATTGTGACGCAGTTCCGGTAGGCCCTGATGCTTCCTCCGGTGCCTTAGATGACCGCGGAGGTAGCAGCAGTAGGGGACTCAGCAGTATGAAGCTTCATCTGTGGTGGAAATGTGGGAGGTTGGGCTGTGGCACCCTAGCAGTACCAGCTGAACTCGGCTGAGTCCCTGGTTAGGCTGGAGGAACGTAGAGAGTAGAGGTCCCCTTTTTGTTTTGTTTCTTGTTGTTGTCGGCTACCCCCCAAAATTGGGGGAAGTGCCTTTTGGTATATGTATGTATGTATGTATAAAATAAAAAGAAGTCATTTAGGAAATATAGTATGATGATGAAAAACTATTGAAATTAAAACTAGCAAATGTTGGAAACCTATCTCATGTTAATAATTTTAACTATATTTAAATAATAAACGATCATGTGCTTTTCGATTAACCTTTTAGAGGATAATAGGGAACTTAAAATGACTTTCACCTGCACAAAAAATGTAGCAAATGGCAAATTAGTGCTGAGTGCTGTATTATAGCGGAGAGCAGCAGATGCAAGATGGTGCCATAAAATCAGTTGACAAATCTCTGCAGAAGGGCATTCAATCTCCTCTCTCTCTCTCTCTCTCTCTCTCTCTCTCTCTCTCTCTCTCTCTCTCTCTCTCTCTCTCTCTCTCTCTCTCTCTCTCTCTCTCTCTCTCTCTCTCTCTCTCTCTCTCTCTCTGATAAAATGATGTAATAGTAGGTAAGAGGGAACAAGGGGTTGCTTTTTGAAAATGGCCACTCGGCCTCCAAGAGAGGGGAGCCTCCAATGCCAGGTCAGATAATAAAAGTATGTGAGTACTGAACGGTGGCACATCCAACTTTTGCTACTTTAACTCCAAATTTGGAAAATGAAAACAACGTAATGAATATATCTGCTTACGGGCGTGGGCTATTCTATCTTACTCTTATTATATCTCTTATATGGTTACCTATACTAAAAAATACAGCCTTACGGAATTAAACCTAATGTTAAAAGGAAAATTCTTAAGTTTAATTACAGCATTTCTTGAAAGTAACATCTTCTTGTATTATCGAAAACTTATGAAGGGTTAAAAGTGTGAATTAAATAAGTCCACCAGGAACATTATATTCTATGTTTAAGGTAGACAAAATCATTCGGTGTGATAAATCCTTGGCCTTTTAATTCTACGTAAAACCGTTCACCTGTTCTGACGTATGATAAATATATCCAAAATTAAATCTTAGATTGTAAATGAATAACATTATTGTACTCTTTCAGATACTCAGCTTGAATGGAGACCTTCGATGAATCTTGATGATTTGCGGCAGTTAATACAGGTTAGTATTAGGGTTAAAGATATGGAGGGATAAATCTGAAAAAGATTGATTAACTAATTTTCTCTCTCTCTCTCTCTCTCTCTCTCTCTCTCTCTCTCTCTCTCTCTCTCTCTCTCTCTCTCTCATCCATAGATATTCTATGTATTCCTAAATATAGTGTATAATTTTTATTTTTTTTAGTTATTATGGAGTGAATTTTGACATTCAACACTGCTAAAGACCTATATTACTCTAAATACTTGAAGAATATAAATGACTAACAATATTGTGGGGTCAGCAGAGTACCGAAGATTATTCGTGCGTAGTAAAACTATAGAAGTAGTCTTCGTAGTTAAAACGAATGGTACATTTTCACCTCACGAAGAGCAAAATACTGTTACTTCGTTTCAATGAATATGCTTCCAACCACACACATACTACACATATACATACACACCCCACACAGACAAACAGACACACTCACTCACGCACACACAGACACACACACACACACACACACACACACACATATATATATATATATATATATATATATATATATATATATATATATATATATATATATATATATGTGTGTGTGTGTGTGTGTGTGTGTGTGTGTGTTTGTGCGTGCGTGCGTGCATGCGTGCGTGCGTGCGTGCCCCAACATGAGTGCTTGTGTGTGTGTTTTTTTTTTTTTAGTGCAGAAACGGGCTTTGGTACTCAGACTCAGGCTCGTCTAAAGGAATGCTCCTTGAGATGGCTGTATGTTTTTTCTTATTTTCAGACAGTTCGTTTAGTTTATATTTTTTTGGACTTTTAGTGTAAAAGTTCTTTTTTCCAGCTTCTAATTTTATCTTCAAAAAATGAAAAATTTCTGGTGATTCAACTTCTGTCATATTCATAGAGTTAAAGTTCTTTTAGTTCACTATTTTCTTTCAATTTTTTTGACAAAATGAAACTCGACAAAACTTTCGTATTTCATATTTCTAAGACCAGGTTTAATATATTGACTATAGGCTACTCTTCACAGCAATAAAATGAATTCTAGTATCTTCCTACAGTTGTGCAAATAAAGTGCTGTCCTGCTCGTTCAGCGGTATGTTAACACCTTTATCATCGTGTTGGCGTTATTTTCATTTACGATCATCTTTGTCATCATGATTTTACACTAACAATATTCTTAACTCACATAAAAACAATCCACACTACATAGTACCCTCGGGTGAAAAGTTGACAATTAGAACGAATATTCTTTTGTATCTATTCCCAGGAAGGTGACGTATCAGGATTCGAGGATGAGGCCAGATCCTTTCGAGAAGGCCAACCTAACTTAGCGGTAAATAATTACTTTATCTTTTTGTAATGAGTTTATTTAGTGAGTCATAATAATCAGTGTTCCTCCGTTTCCCTGCTAAAAACTCCTCACTGAGAATTATTTTGTTTGCAGGATCTGTCAGCTATGGCCAACGACGTGTTTCATGGGAATCTACCCCAGTACATAAAAGATAACAATTATACCCTTTTACATTCCATGAAAGGAGGTTCTTCCGATGTAAATGGGTCATCATCGTTTTATCAAGAGGGCCAGTTGTACTTCGGATTGAAAAATGAAGGAGACAGGGGAACAGCCTCCCTCTTTGATTTCTATAATGTCAGTGGCACAGAAGGTTCCTACCCCTATGTCATTGGAAATGGGTTTCACACGTTTGCACGATACGCTATAAGAGAAGACTCCATAGAATTTGAGGTCTCAACACTAGGAGTCCTTCTTTACAAATTACCGAGTGGCATCTTCACTTTAATAGGAAAGTACGCAGGTGTCTCTCAGGGTAATGCAGCACAAACCAACGAGGAAATGGCTCAGGCATCAGCTTATACGCTCGGATCACTAAACACAGGATCCTATGCTTCGATGAACATCATGTACCAAAAAGGAATCTATTCCCATGCCAATACACAGGAGCATGTGAACTCCTTTTCAGTGACAGGCGGAACAAATTGCACTCTTAATATGTATACAATCAGCTCGCCAGATTTGATCGATACTGTCAGGTTGAATATAAATGGAAACCTCCGAAATCATGATAAGGAATCTTTTATGAACGCAACATATGAGATTTCACCTTCAGAGAAGAATATGTCTCACCTATTCAATGAAGAAATCATGGCATCACTTTTATCCTTGTCCCAATTTGGAGCAGATGTCTATCTTCCTTGAAGATGGAGCAGATGCTCAATTTACTTTATATGTTTACAAGGTCCACTGTTATATATCCTGCCAAGCCTATCAGAGTCTTCCGCACCACTCTTATTTTGTTAAATTTCAATCAGGTCATCTCATTGTAATTCCTTTTGGAAGTCTTGTGTGTGGTAATAGCGCCAGTGTATCTCACTTGATGTAGTTTAGACATTATTATTGCAGGGTATTTAAAACGTCCCTTTGACTTATAGCTATCCATAATTTTGATTATTTCCATTATATTTTCTCACGCTCCCTTTTCCTTTAGCTTTACCTTTACTTTTTCATCTTGCTGTCCAATGGTACTCCAATCACTCTCAACTCTTTCTTTGCAGGGGAGTAATACGATATGAGTTTCTCTGTGTAACCCTGCTGTAAGATATTCAGGATACTTTTCAAACTTATTCTGAAATACTATTGATATTGATTTGCCCAATAAAGACATCCTTTGTTTGTGATTTTTTGTAAGACGTTCCTTTATGCATGCTGTCGTACACAGAACTATATTTCCTAGCTTCATATTGGCTTTCATAGAATACAAAAATACATTAACGAGTATAACTTAATATTTCTTTTATCATAAAGGTTTAATGAGATCTGGGCAATTTTAAATTTGGAGCTAAGTACTTAAAATAAAATAAATTTTTGATTTTTCTAAATGTCCTGTGTGGGGCTGCTAAAGTAACCTAGTGCACCAGCAATTGGTATTTTACGGTGATCGTCGACAAGCAAGCATTATTATTATTATTATTATTATTATTATTATTATTATTATTATTATTATTATTAATATTATTATTATTATTATTATTATTATTATTATTATTATTATTATTATTAAAGCTAGGTTACAACACTAATTGGAAAAACAACCCAGTGCAGAGAGGACACAGAGAAATAACAAATAAAGAAATAAAGTCTAATGGCCATCTTTGGCTGCTGCTGAAAGATAATTTCCATTAGAATTTAATTGCGAGGTGGCAACCCTGCCTAACTGCTTGATCGGGTAGGCTGGGGTTGGCTGATGGTTACCCAGCTGTCTATCATAATATACTCTCACAGCAGTAAGAAACGTCACTTTTTATTGCAGGCAGGACTTCTGGGGGACAGGTGATGGCGGGCCAGTTTATATAAATAACTCCGGGTTTGTATTAGTTACGGAAAATTAACAGATTATCTCCAAATTTGCCATTTATTCCCATGCTGACAAACCTTCCGTTATTATGTGGATGACTCACTCTTAGATCAGTGGAAGTTCTAGATCTGGCATGGATATTGACCCAGTTTTACCTAGTACAGTTTATGACCGTGGTCTAGGGAAAACTTTGACACCTTGCTGAAATATAAAAAGTGAGTATTGTTGAGGTTGTTGTTTTTATGAACGTCTTCGAGTTTAAATAGAAAAACAAGACTTATCCTATTGCTCCCTCGCAGAGAGGCAATAGGGACATGTACAGTATAACAATCTTATAACTTATACTAGGCTACACAAGAGAAGTAATAATTTCTTGCCGAAGTTAAAGCCAGGTTGCAGAGGGACCCATGGTGCTGTACCCCATGGGAGGGGAAGATGAAGAAAGGAAAGCCGGATATTCTTCTTATTTATCCCAGTCTTAACCCGGGTAACCAATGCCCTTAACCAAGTGCTACTTGTCCATCAAGGAGCCTGAGGTATCTTTAACTACTTGTTGAGCAGCCACCACAAGACCGATAGTGAACGTATCGAGTCTCCTGTGGGTTACGTCTTTTGAATAATGGGCTGTGAAGTTTGTTTGTCTCTTCCACACGCTCGCTTGGAGAACTTGCAACACGTAAAAGTTGCGCTTGTGTGCCAAGGAAGTATTGATTCCCCTGACATTATGGGCTCTAGGTCGACGAGACTGAGTGGGACTGGGAGCTAAGGCTCTTTCGTTAACTTGGTGAATCCAGGAGGAAACCGTCTTCTTGGTGATCCTCCTCTTTGCTCTATCTGAACTAACAAAGGTGTTAGTCTGGGCTGTATTGCTGTGGTGCATTTAATATAGTATCTCAAACTCCTCACTGGGCGTTGTAACAACTGATCTGGATCGTTGGTTACAGAACGAAGACTTGCAGCCTTAAAGGCTCTGAATCTATGGTCAAGTACCCCGGATTTTAAATCTTAGCAATAAACTCAGGGACAAAGCTAGGTGTCATCCACATAAATAACGGAAGGTTTGTTAGTATTGAAGCAAATGCATATTAGGTTCAGTGACAATACTAAGATACACCACACCATTATGAATAATGAAATGAGGCATGTCACATTGTTTAACAGAAAAATATTTGCAAAAAAATTGAATTTCTGGAGTTGTACAGATTCAACTGCCAAGTTGGGGAGATCATTTCACAATATAGTCACAGATGGAGTAAAGCTTCTAGAGTTTTCAGTAGCACTGAGACTTATAATAGAGAAGACAAGTCTGTTAGAATAAACTGCATATCTAGCACAACAAACAGGATAGTTCATTCTGCAATTACGAAAAATCTTATTTAATATACCGCTAGATAATAATGTCCAGATCAGGAATTGATAATTTGATAAATCATAAGTTTATGGCCAACAAATTAAGAGGAGAATCGGCAGCGGACGACCAAAGAGGAACATACTCAAAACGTGATAGATTGAGAGAACTAATATATTTCCCTAGGAAGTTTGAGCATCAGAAATACATTTTCTTAATAACCTATTTTTTTCCACAGATCAAGAAGAAAAAGGTCGGATTTATTTCTCAATAACCATGTAGTTCATATTTGTTGGATGTAGATAAAACAGCACTATCTGGTTTCCTATGTATGAAGCTGTTCTTTCTCACCTTATAGAGAAGATCATAGGTAGCACGTTCGGAGCTATATTTAGGCATCGATACTATGCAGCGTAACCTTTCCTAAGACAAGGTGAAACAGAGAGAGAGAGAGAGAGAGAGAGAGGGAGAGAGACTTCATAAGAGTTTCAAACTTCAAGAAACATTATTTGTGTTCACAATGGAAATAGAAGGGCTTCTGGTATCAAAATATTTATTTAAGGCTCATACTCCCTTTTCCAGGAATATTCCTATATACAAAAAGATAGGGGAAGGAAGGGTGTTTGTTTGTTCCTTATCTTAGGCAAACAGTTCCTCTCTCTCTCTCTCTCTCTCTCTCTCTCTCTCTCTCTCTCTCTCTCTCTCTCTCTCTCTAGCTTATATTAACCCAAGTTCTATAGGAATCGTATAATTAAGCATTAAGCTGATAGTGTCTGAATCTAATAATCTTTTCAGGAAGGACCATTTGAAGGACTGTTAAATTCTGATCAAGTTTCCGTTTATAAAAACGAGTTATCCTTTACTTTTGGCTTTCCTGATAGCCTATCAATTCAAAATCCTGTTAATTTCTCGTTTGTATCTTAATTATTCTAAGTGTGTATTATTATTATTATTATTATTATTATTATTACCTCCGCCAGGAGGTTATGTTTTCGGTTCGGTTTGTTTGTTTGTTTGTTTGTTTGTTTGTTTGTTTGTTTGTTTCTCTGTTTGTCTGTCTGTCTGTGGACAACGTAGAGGCCACATTTCTACACGGAATCACTTCAAACTTGGCCAAGTAGTTCCCCAATGTGTATGGAAGAACTGATTAAATTTTGGTCAAGGTCACCCCAAGGTCAAGGTCACAGGGGTCACTGGTGTCACTATGACATAAGTGGCCATATCAAGAGACAGAAATAAAGCACTGACTTTTGCATAAGCCAACAGGGAAGTCCTAGTCCAGGCGCAACCCATGGGTGATGTTCAAATTTATAAAGGTCAAAGGTCAAGGTCATATTGGTGCATTATATCAATGTCATATTAAGTATCAGTGGCAAATGAACAAAGATCACTTGAAGGTCAAAAGTCAAGCAGGTCACTTGAAGGTCAAGGTCACGTGAAGGTCAAGGTCACGTGAAGGTCAAGGTCACCTGAAGGTCAAGGTCACGTGAAGGTCAAGTACATTTGAAGATCAAGGTCACTTGAAGCCAAGGTCATGTGAAGGTCAAGGTCACGTGAAGGTCAAGGTCACTTGAAGGTCACGTGAAGGTCAAGGTCATGTGAAGGTCGAAGTCACATCAATTCATGATTCTAGGACATATGGCGCTCTAGGTCACCTTGGCGGAGGTATGTCCTCTACGAGGACCATGTCCGCGTTCAGGACTTGCTCACTTGTTATTATTATTATTATTATTATTATTATTATTATTATTATTATTATTATTATTATTATTATTATTTTATTTGTGTTTGTATTGTCCCGTCCTTCCACCTCCATTGCTCATATCTGAGTTACATATCTGATAAGATATGGCGAAGTGTGTTAATATTATCATCATCATCATCATCATCATCACGTCGTCGTCGTTGTCGTCGTCGTCGTCCCGTCGTCGTCGTCGTCGTCGTCCCGTCGTCGTGGTCGTCGTCCCGTGTCGTCGTCGTTGTCGTTGTTGTTGTTGTTGTTGTTATTATTATTATTATTATTAGTAGTAGTAGTAGTAGTAGTAGTAGTGGTAGTAGTTATAGCAGTAGAAGTAGTAGTGGTAGTAGTAGTATGTAAATAGGGTTAAAAACACTGTTAAATATTCACGTAATTAACTGATCATTATCTTTACCTATGCGTCGTCATTTATGAACTTCTTAAGGAAACGAATATTTTACTATCTACTACGATTTGTTATATAAATTTATGGCCTGAAGACCTGCATTGGAAGCACTAGGAATCTTGAATCAGTCTTCATGTTTCGTTGTTACTCGTAGGATATCTCTTGAGGAAAGAAAACTCCTCTATAATGATTGGAGTAAAGTGTTGAGTCCTAATTTGAAAAGGAGATAATACGGAAAAGAATGTAATTTCATTAAAGTTGTATAAGGGACCTAAGGATTTATTCTGCTTATCTCTTTTATGGAAGCAATACGAATGAATTCTAAATAAACTATCTATATTGGTTGTACATTCTCTCTCTCTCTCTCTCTCTCTCTCTCTCTCTCTCTCTCTCTCTCTCTCTCTCTCTCTCTCTCTCTCAGACCGAATGAAAGGGAAAAAATGGGCGTATTCCGATAAACACTGAGAATACCTCTTCCCCAAAGCAGCAAATTATTTGTTAGCCGACCCTAGCAAACTGGAGATAGGGCTGACTCTTGATAAAGAGATGGAGAGAGAACAAAGGACATAACTGTCTATTTCCTCAATGACATTTGTATACTATTAAAACAGGAAGGCCTCGACAATGGAGCCCTTATCCTATAGGGGCGAGCCCATGCAATTTCTCTCTCTCTCTCTCTCTCTCTCTCTCTCTCTCTCTCTCTCTCTCTCTCTCTCTCTCTCTCTCTCTCTCTCTCTCTGTATTGAGGGGTATGTAAAAACAGGTTATTTTCCATTAGAGAAGGTTTAAGAAACAAGGAATGTTTCATAATTTGGTAGTAAAGAAATTATGTAAAAAAATTCCAGACTTTCCCTAAAGATGTTTGCATACTATATTTACCTTATTTTGAGGCAAATATAGAGCAGGGAGTAACTGTACACAAAGATTTATTAATGATTGTTCTATAACGTAATTATGT
>NC_090736.1:126824988-126827488 GCF_036898095.1 Palaemon carinicauda
CTCGAGCAGGTGGTCAAAGGCTCGCCCCGCCCATTGGCCTTCTTCAGCAGAAAACTGTCAAAGGCAGAATCGGGTTATTCTACCTTCGATCGAGAATTGCTGGCGGTGCACTTGGCTGTCCGTCACTTCCGTCATTTCTTAGAAGGTACACCCTTCGTCATTCGCACAGACCACATGCCTCTGGTGCACGCCTTCATTCGACAGTCTGACGCCTGGTCCGCCGTCAACGCCGACATCTCTCCGCCGTGGCTGAATATAATTGCACCCTCCAATACGTCCCTGGGAAAATGAATCCCGTTGCCGATGCCCTGTCAAGAAACACATTGGCTGCCGTTCAACTGGGATTGGATTACAACGCCCTGGCTGAAGCCCAACGACAGGATCCAGAGTATCAAGCTTGTAGGACATCCTGCGCGTCCCTCCGTTGGGAAGATTTTCCTCTCGAAGACTTCAACACCACCCTCCTCTGTGACATCAGTACTGGTAGACCGCGACCTTGGATTCCTGCTCCCATGCGTCGACAGGTGTTTGATTTCATCCACGGCCTTTCACATCCCTCGTGCCGTTCTACTGCACAGCTGCTGAAGGCAAAGTTCTTTTGGCACGGATGCTAAGGATTGGGTCTGCGCCTGTACTTCTTGCCAAACTTCCAAAGTACATCGACACACGGATTCAGGAGTGGGCACCTTTCCTCAACCTCAGCGTCGTTTCGCACACATTCACGTAGATGTTGTAGGCCCCCTACCCACATCACAAGGACATCGTTACCTGTTTACCGTCATCGACCGCTCCACTCGTTAGCCTGAAGCCATTCCCAGGGAAACTGCAACGTCTGCCTCATGTACATCTGCCTTACTCTCCGGATGGATTTCAAGATTCGGTATCCCTGAGCATATTACTTCTGACAGGGGAACCACCTTCACCTCTCAATTGTGGACGTCATTAACGAATCTCCTGGGCATCGCCCTACATCAGACAACGGCCTACAACCCCGCTGCCAATGGAATGGTTGAACGTTTTCATCGCACCCTCAAAGCAGCTTTGATGTCCCGCTGCAAGGATTGCAACTGGTTTACTCAGCTTCCCTGGTCCTCCTTAGACTAAGGACCACTCCTAAAGACGCCCTCGATGTCTCAGCAGCTGAAATGGTGTATGGCGAACCGTTGGTCGTCCCTGCCGAATTTTTTCCTTCTACAACCTCCTCCGACGATCTCCAGCGCCTACGTCACGTCGTGGAAAAATTTACTCCGTGCCGCCAGACTTACAAGCCCCCAGCGAAGCATCACATATCAACGGACTTGCACTCTGCAACGCACGTCTTCCTGCGCAATGACACTAGCAAGCCACCACTAACGCCCCCTTATACGGGCCCTTTCCTTGTGATCCGACGCAGTCCGAAAGCATTCCTACTAAACATTCGGGGCAAAGAAGACTGGGTCTCCATTGATCATCTAAAACCTGCTTATCTTCTGCCAGATGACCCGCATACAGTTCGCCTCTCTAGATCAGGGCGCCCTATTTAACATGTACAGTATGTCATTTTTAGGGGGGGAGCGATGTACCAACCGTGTTTCACACAATTGTACATAATTCCTTTTGTATATATTATGCTTGTATCTTTGCTCTTCCCTCGCACTAAAACGAACATGAAAATTCATGTCTAGTTTCTCCTCTGTAATATTGTCTGTCTTGTGAACTTGTTATGTCCTGTTGCCTTGAGGTTTTGTATATAAGGAGAATGTTCGACAATAATATAACTCAGTCGTTTCCAACCTGCCTTTGAGTTCACAGCCTTACTCGGCGCCGTCACAACGTTTTCGCTCACGTAGCAAAGACAGTGAAGGGAAGACAGGAAAGCCTACCTGTAAAATCTTGTTCATCAACATATTGGGGAAACTATTATTATTATTATTATTTTTATTATTATTAGTATTATTTATATTAACAAGGCTACAACACTGGTTGGAATAACTGAAAGCTACAAACCAAAGGCTTCAGTAGTGAGGAAAAGAAAGAAAGTAATATCAAATAAATATTTTATAAATAATGAATGAAAAATTGGAAATAATTTTAAGGTCAGTAACAACACTAAAATAGATCAGTCATATATAACCGTATGTTACCCTGCTCAACAGATAGATAGAAACTTGTAAAATTTACGAGAAATTCAGTTTCTCTACTGATTGTGATTGTGGTAATGCCGGATACAGATTATACCAAACACATTGCAAGCTAACTTGTTGAAAATAAGGCATTAGTTAGATAAAATTTTATGCATAAGAATACTGTGCATCACTTTAAATTATTGACAAATAATAAAATTAAAGATGCAGTTCAGTATAAGGAATACATCCTTATTAGTAACGTTAAATCAATAAAAAAAAATTGCAGTGATATAGTAGTTTTCACTAAGATAAATCCGTTTTACTCATTTTCGTTTTCTTTATGACAAATTACATGCTGACGCAGTAAACAGTAGGATAATAATTTGCCTCTTTTT
>NC_090736.1:126829988-126844745 GCF_036898095.1 Palaemon carinicauda
ACAGTGACTAACCCATTCGGCCACGAAGGAAGATAAAAGTTAATGACAATTCTACTGTACTTATACCTGTCGAATTCAGGTATTTTGTACTTAGAATTGAGATCAACCCATCTTCACCATCGTAGCTAATTGGTAGTTTGTTAATTGGCATTCAATTAATGATAAATTTTGCACATTTTTACGTGTTTTTCATATTCAAATAAGCCATATATATTTTTGATGTATTAATGTCTGGATTCTCTTAACGACCTCGGGATCAAAGCCCCAGGCGAAATCTCACAAGGACAAGAGCTTGGCTCCGGCCGGGAATCGAACCCTGGTCGGCAAGCTTATATAGACAGTGACTAACCCATTCGGCTACGAAGGAAGATAAAAGTTAATGACAATTCTACTGTACTTATACCTGTCGAATTCAGGTATTTTGTACTTAGAATTGAAATCAACCCATCTTCACCATCGTAGCTAATTGGTAGTTTGTTACTTGGCATTCAATTAATGATAAATTTTGCACATTTTTACCTGTTTTTCATATTCAAATAAGCCATATATATTTTTGATATATCAATGTCTGGATTCTCTTAACGACCTCGGGATCAAAGCCCCAGGCGAAATCTCACAAAGACAAGAGCTTGGCTCCGGCCGGGAATCGAACCCTGGTCGGCAAGCTTATATAGACAGTGACTAACCCATTCGGCCACGAAGGAAGATAAAAGTTAATGACAATTCTACTGTACTTATACCTGTCGAATTCAGGTATTTTGTACTTAGAATTGAAATCAACCCATCTTCACCATCGTAGCTAATTGGTAGTTTGTTACTTGGCATTCAATTAATGATAAATTTTGCACATTTTTACGTGTTTTTCATATTCAAATAAGCCATATATATTTTTGATATATTAATGTCTGGATTCTCTTAACGACCTCGGGATCAAAGCCCCAGGCGAAATCTCACAAAGACAAGAGCTTGGCTCCGGCCGGGAATCGAACCCTGGTCGGCAAGCTTATATAGACAGTGACTAACCCATTCGGCCACGAAGGAAGATAAAAGTTAATGACAATTCTACTATACTTATACCTGTCGAATTCAGGTATTTTGTACTTAGAATTGAAATCAACCCATCTTCACCATCGTAGCTAATTGGTAGTTTGTTACTTGGCATTCAATTAATGATAAATTTTGCACATTTTTACGTGTTTTTCATATTCAAATAAGCCATATATATTTTTGATATATTAATGTCTGGATTCTCTTAACGACCTCGGGATCAAAGCCCCAGGCGAAATCTCACAAAGACAAGACCTTGGCTCCGGCCGGGAATCGAACCCTGGTCGGCAAGCTTATATAGACAGTGACTAACCCATTCGGCCACGAAGGAAGATAAAAGTTAATGACAATTCTACTGTATTTATACCTGTCGAATTCAGGTATTTTGTACTTAGAATTGAAATCAACCCATCTTCACCATCGTAGCTAATTGGTAGTTTGTTACTTGGCATTCAATTAATGATAAATTTTGCACATTTTTACGTGTTTTTCATATTCAAATAAGCCATATATATTTTTGATATATCAATGTCTGGATTCTCTTAACGACCTCGGGATCAAAGCCCCAGGCGAAATCTCACAAAGACAAGAGCTTGGCTCCGGCCGGGAATCGAACCCTGGTCGGCAAGCTTATATAGACAGTGACTAACCCATTCGGCCACGAAGGAAGATAAAAGTTAATGACAATTCTACTGTACTTATACCTGTCGAATTCAGGTATTTTGTACTTAGAATTGAAATCAACCCATCTTCACCATCGTAGCTAATTGGTAGTTTGTTACTTGGCATTCAATTAATGATAAATTTTGCACATTTTTACGTGTTTTTCATATTCAAATAAGCCATATATATTTTTGATATATTAATGTCTGGATTCTCTTAACGACCTCGGGATCAAAGCCCCAGGCGAAATCTCACAAAGACAAGAGCTTGGCTCCGGCCGGGAATCGAACCCTGGTCGGCAAGCTTATATAGACAGTGACTAACCCATTCGGCCACGAAGGAAGATAAAAGTTAATGACAATTCTACTGTACTTATACCTGTCGAATTCAGGTATTTTGTACTTAGAATTGAAATCAACCCATCCTCACCATCGTAGCTAATTGGTAGTTTGTTACTTGGCATTCAATTAATGATAAATTTTGCACATTTTTACGTGTTTTTCATATTCAAATAAGCCATATATATTTTTGATATATCAATGTCTGGATTCTCTTAACGACCTCGGGATCAAAGCCCCAGGCGAAATCTCACAAAGACAAGAGCTTGGCTCCGGCCGGGAATCGAACCCTGGTCGGCAAGCTTATATAGACAGTGACTAACCCATTCGGCTACGAAGGAAGATAAAAGTTAATGACAATTCTACTGTACTTATACCTGTCGAATTCAGGTATTTTGTACTTAGAATTGAAATCAACCCATCTTCACCATCGTAGCTAATTGGTAGTTTGTTACTTGGCATTCAATTAATGATAAATTTTGCACATTTTTACCTGTTTTTCATATTCAAATAAGCCATATATATTTTTGATATATCAATGTCTGGATTCTCTTAACGACCTCGGGATCAAAGCCCCAGGCGAAATCTCACAAAGACAAGAGCTTGGCTCCGGCCGGGAATCGAACCCTGGTCGGCAAGCTTATATAGACAGTGACTAACCCATTCGGCCACGAAGGAAGATAAAAGTTAATGACAATTCTACTGTACTTATACCTGTCGAATTCAGGTATTTTGTACTTAGAATTGAAATCAACCCATCTTCACCATCGTAGCTAATTGGTAGTTTGTTACTTGGCATTCAATTAATGATAAATTTTGCACATTTTTACGTGTTTTTCATATTCAAATAAGCCATATATATTTTTGATATATTAATGTCTGGATTCTCTTAACGACCTCGGGATCAAAGCCCCAGGCGAAATCTCACAAAGACAAGAGCTTGGCTCCGGCCGGGAATCGAACCCTGGTCGGCAAGCTTATATAGACAGTGACTAACCTATTCGGCCACGAAGGAAGATAAAAGTTAATGACAATTCTACCGTACTTATACCTGTCGAATTCAGGTATTTTGTACTTAGAATTGAAATCAACCCATCTTCACCATCGTAGCTAATTGGTAGTTTGTTACTTGGCATTCAATTAATGATAAATTTTGCACATTTTTACGTGTTTTTCATATTCAAATAAGCCATATATATTTTTGATATATCAATGTCTGGATTCTCTTAACGACCTCGGGATCAAAGCCCCAGGCGAAATCTCACAAAGACAAGAGCTTGGCTCCGGCCGGGAATCGAACCCTGGTCGGCAAGCTTATATAGACAGTGACTAACCTATTCGGCCACGAAGGAAGATAAAAGTTAATGACAATTCTACTGTACTTATACCTGTCGAATTCAGGTATTTTGTACTTAGAATTGAAATCAACCCATCTTCACCATCGTAGCTAATTGGTAGTTTGTTACTTGGCATTCAATTAATGATAAATTTTGCACATTTTTACGTGTTTTTCATATTCAAATAAGCCATATATATTTTTGATATATCAATGTCTGGATTCTCTTAACGACCTCGGGATCAAAGCCCCAGGCGAAATCTCACAAAGACAAGAGCTTGGCTCCGGCCGGGAATCGAACCCTGGTCGGCAAGCTTATATAGACAGTGACTAACCCATTCGGCCACGAAGGAAGATAAAAGTTAATGACAATTCTACTGTACTTATACCTGTCGAATTCAGGTATTTTGTACTTAGAATTGAAATCAACCCATCTTCACCATCGTAGCTAATTGGTAGTTTGTTACTTGGCATTCAATTAATGATAAATTTTGCACATTTTTACGTGTTTTTCATATTCAAATAAGCCATATATATTTTTGATATATTAATGTCTGGATACTCTTAACGACCTCGGGATCAAAGCCCCAGGCGAAATCTCACAAAGACAAGTGCTTGGCTCCGGCCGGGAATCGAACCCTGGTCGGCAAGCTTATATAGACAGTGACTAACCCATTCGGCCACGAAGGAAGATAAAAGTTAATGACAATTCTACTGTACTTATACCTGTCGAATTCAGGTATTTTGTACTTAGAATTGAAATCAACCCATCTTCACCATCGTAGCTAATTGGTAGTTTGTTACTTGGCATTCAATTAATGATAAATTTTGCACATTTTTACGTATTTTTCATATTCAAATAAGCCATATATATATTTGATATATTAATGTCTGGATTCTCTTAACGACTTCGGGATCAAAGCCCCAGGCGAAATCTCACAAAGACAAGAGCTTGGCTCCGGCTGGGAATCGAACCCTGGTCGGCAAGCTTATATAGACAGTGACTAACCCATTCGGCTACGAAGGAAGATAAAAGTTAATGACAATTCTACTGTACTTATACCTGTCGAATTCAGGTATTTTGTACTTAGAATTGAAATCAACCCATCTTCACCATCGTAGCTAATTGGTAGTTTGTTACTTGGCATTCAATTAATGATAAATTTTGCACATTTTTACGTGTTCTTCATATTCAAATAAGCCATATATATTTTTGATATATTAATGTCTGGATTCTCTTAACGACCTCGGGATCAAAGCCCCAGGCGAAATCTCACAAAGACAAGAGCTTGGCTCCGGCCGGGAATCGAACCCTGGTCGGCAAGCTTATATAGACAGTGACTAACCCATTCGGCCACGAAGGAAGATAAAAGTTAATGACAATTCTACTGTACTTATACCTGTCGAATTCAGGTATTTTGTACTTAGAATTGAAATCAACCCATCTTCACCATCGTAGCTAATTGGTAGTTTGTTACTTGGCATTCAATTAATGATAAATTTTGCACATTTTTACGTGTTTTTCAAATTCAAATAAGCCATATATATTTTTGATATATTAATGTCTGGATTCTCTTAACGACCTCGGGATCAAAGCCCCAGGCGAAATCTCACAAAGACAAGAGCTTGGCTCCGGCCGGGAATCGAACCCTGGTCGGCAAGCTTATATAGACAGTGACTAACCCATTCGGCCACGAAGGAAGATAAAAGTTAATGACAATTCTACTGTACTTATACCTGTCGAATTCAGGTATTTTGTACTTAGAATTGAAATCAACCCATCTTCACCATCGTAGCTAATTGGTAGTTTGTTACTTGGCATTCAATTAATGATAAATTTTGCACATTTTTACGTGTTTTTCATATTCAAATAAGCCATATATATTTTTGATATATTAATGTCTGGATTCTCTTAACGACCTCGGGATCAAAGCCCCAGGCGAAATCTCACAAAGACAAGAGCTTGGCTCCGGCCGGGAATCGAACCCTGGTCGGCAAGCTTATATAGACAGTGACTAACCCATTCGGCCACGAAGGAAGATAAAAGTTAATGACAATTCTCCTGTACTTATACCTGTCGAATTCAGGTATTTTGTACTTAGAATTGAAATCAACCCATCTTCACCATCGTAGCTAATTGGTAGTTTGTTACTTGGCATTCAATTAATGATAAATTTTGCACATTTTTACGTGTTTTTCATATTCAAATAAGGCATATATATTTTTGATATATTAATGTCTGGATTCTCTTAACGACCTCGGGATCAAAGCCCCAGGCGAAATCTCACAAAGACAAGAGCTTGGCTCCGGCCGGGAATCGAACCCTGGTCGGCAAGCTTATATAGACAGTGACTAACCCATTCGGCCACGAAGGAAGATAAAAGTTAATGACAATTCTACTGTACTTATACCTGTCGAATTCAGGTATTTTGTACTTAGAATTGAAATCAACCCATCTTCACCATCGTAGCTAATTGGTAGTTTGTTACTTGGCATTCAATTAATGATAAATTTTGCACATTTTTACGTGTTTTTCATATTCAAATAAGCCATATATATTTTTGATATATTAATGTCTGGATTCTCTTAACGACCTCGGGATCAAAGCTCCAGGCGAAATCTCACAAAGACAAGAGCTTGGCTCCGGCCGGGAATCGAACCCTGGTCGGCAAGCTTATATAGACAGTGACTAACCCATTCGGCCACGAAGGAAGATAAAAGTTAATGACAATTCTACTGTACTTATACCTGTCGAATTCAGGTATTTTGTACTTAGAATTGAGATCAACCCATCTTCACCATCGTAGCTAATTGGTAGTTTGTTAATTGGCATTCAATTAATGATAAATTTTGCACATTTTTACGTGTTTTTCATATTCAAATAAGCCATATATATTTTTGATATATTAATGTCTGGATTCTCTTAACGACCTCGGGATCAAAGCCCCAGGCGAAATTTCACAAAGACAAGAGCTTGGCTCCGGCCGGGAATCGAACCCTGGTCGGCAAGCTTATATAGACAGTGACTAACCCATTCGGCCACGAAGGAAGATAAAAGTTAATGACAATTCTACTGTACTTATACCTGTCGAATTCAGGTATTTTGTACTTAGAATTGAAATCAACCCATCTTCACCATCGTAGCTAATTGGTAGTTTGTTACTTGGCATTCAATTAATGATAAATTTTGCACATTTTTACGTGTTTTTCATATTCAAATAAGCCATATATATTTTTGATATATTAATGTCTGGATTCTCTTAACGACCTCGGGATCAAAGCCCCAGGCGAAATCTCACAAAGACAAGAGCTTGGCTCCGGCCGGGAATCGAACCCTGGTCGGCAAGCTTATATAGACAGTGACTAACCCATTCGGCCACGAAGGAAGATAAAAGTTAATGACAATTCTCCTGTACTTATACCTGTCGAATTCAGGTATTTTGTACTTAGAATTGAAATCAACCCATCTTCACCATCGTAGCTAATTGGTAGTTTGTTACTTGGCATTCAATTAATGATAAATTTTGCACATTTTTACGTGTTTTTCATATTCAAATAAGCCATATATATTTTTGATATATTAATGTCTGGATTCTCTTAACGACCTCGGGATCAAAGCCCCAGGCGAAATCTCACAAAGACAAGAGCTTGGCTCCGGCCGGGAATCGAACCCTGGTCGGCAAGCTTATATAGACAGTGACTAACCCATTCGGCCACGAAGGAAGATAAAAGTTAATGACAATTCTACTGTACTTATACCTGTCGAATTCAGGTATTTTGTACTTAGAATTGAAATCAACCCATCTTCACCATCGTAGCTAATTGGTAGTTTGTTACTTGGCATTCAATTAATGATAAATTTTGCACATTTTTACGTGTTTTTCATATTCAAATAAGCCATATATATTTTTGATATATTAATGTCTGGATTCTCTTAACGACCTCGGGATCAAAGCTCCAGGCGAAATCTCACAAAGACAAGAGCTTGGCTCCGGCCGGGAATCGAACCCTGGTCGGCAAGCTTATATAGACAGTGACTAACCCATTCGGCCACGAAGGAAGATAAAAGTTAATGACAATTCTACTGTACTTATACCTGTCGAATTCAGGTATTTTGTACTTAGAATTGAGATCAACCCATCTTCACCATCGTAGCTAATTGGTAGTTTGTTAATTGGCATTCAATTAATGATAAATTTTGCACATTTTTACGTGTTTTTCATATTCAAATAAGCCATATATATTTTTGATATATTAATGTCTGGATTCTCTTAACGACCTCGGGATCAAAGCCCCAGGCGAAATCTCACAAAGACAAGAGCTTGGCTCCGGCCGGGAATCGAACCCTGGTCGGCAAGCTTATATAGACAGTGACTAACCCATTCGGCCACGAAGGAAGATAAAAGTTAATGACAATTCTACTGTACTTATACCTGTCGAATTCAGGTATTTTGTACTTAGAATTGAAATCAACCCATCTTCACCATCGTAGCTAATTGGTAGTTTGTTACTTGGCATTCAATTAATGATAAATTTTGCACATTTTTACGTGTTTTTCATATTCAAATAAGCCATATATATTTTTGATATATTAATGTCTGGATTCTCTTAACGACCTCGGGATCAAAGCCCCAGGCGAAATCTCACAAAGACAAGAGCTTGGCTCCGGCCGGGAATCGAACCCTGGTCGGCAAGCTTATATAGACAGTGACTAACCCATTCGGCCACAAAGGAAGATAAAAGTTAATGACAATTCTACTGTACTTATACCTGTCGAATTCAGGTATTTTGTACTTAGAATTGAGATCAACCCATCTTCACCATCGTAGCTAATTGGTAGTTTGTTAATTGGCATTCAATTAATGATAAATTTTGCACATTTTTACGTGTTTTTCATATTCAAATAAGCCATATATATTTTTGATGTATTAATGTCTGGATTCTCTTAACGACCTCGGGATCAAAGCCCCAGGCGAAATCTCACAAGGACAAGAGCTTGGCTCCGGCCGGGAATCGAACCCTGGTCGGCAAGCTTATATAGACAGTGACTAACCCATTCGGCTACGAAGGAAGATAAAAGTTAATGACAATTCTACTGTACTTATACCTGTCGAATTCAGGTATTTTGTACTTAGAATTGAAATCAACCCATCTTCACCATCGTAGCTAATTGGTAGTTTGTTACTTGGCATTCAATTAATGATAAATTTTGCACATTTTTACCTGTTTTTCATATTCAAATAAGCCATATATATTTTTGATATATCAATGTCTGGATTCTCTTAACGACCTCGGGATCAAAGCCCCAGGCGAAATCTCACAAAGACAAGAGCTTGGCTCCGGCCGGGAATCGAACCCTGGTCGGCAAGCTTATATAGACAGTGACTAACCCATTCGGCCACGAAGGAAGATAAAAGTTAATGACAATTCTACTGTACTTATACCTGTCGAATTCAGGTATTTTGTACTTAGAATTGAAATCAACCCATCTTCACCATCGTAGCTAATTGGTAGTTTGTTACTTGGCATTCAATTAATGATAAATTTTGCACATTTTTACGTGTTTTTCATATTCAAATAAGCCATATATATTTTTGATATATTAATGTCTGGATTCTCTTAACGACCTCGGGATCAAAGCCCCAGGCGAAATCTCACAAAGACAAGAGCTTGGCTCCGGCCGGGAATCGAACCCTGGTCGGCAAGCTTATATAGACAGTGACTAACCTATTCGGCCACGAAGGAAGATAAAAGTTAATGACAATTCTACTGTACTTATACCTGTCGAATTCAGGTATTTTGTACTTAGAATTGAAATCAACCCATCTTCACCATCGTAGCTAATTGGTAGTTTGTTACTTGGCATTCAATTAATGATAAATTTTGCACATTTTTACGTGTTTTTCATATTCAAATAAGCCATATATATTTTTGATATATCAATGTCTGGATTCTCTTAACGACCTCGGGATCAAAGCCCCAGGCGAAATCTCACAAAGACAAGAGCTTGGCTCCGGCCGGGAATCGAACCCTGGTCGGCAAGCTTATATAGACAGTGACTAACCCATTCGGCCACGAAGGAAGATAAAAGTTAATGACAATTCTACTGTACTTATACCTGTCGAATTCAGGTATTTTGTACTTAGAATTGAAATCAACCCATCTTCACCATCGTAGCTAATTGGTAGTTTGTTACTTGGCATTCAATTAATGATAAATTTTGCACATTTTTACGTGTTTTTCATATTCAAATAAGCCATATATATTTTTGATATATTAATGTCTGGATACTCTTAACGACCTCGGGATCAAAGCCCCAGGCGAAATCTCACAAAGACAAGAGCTTGGCTCCGGCCGGGAATCGAACCCTGGTCGGCAAGCTTATATAGACAGTGACTAACCCATTCGGCCACGAAGGAAGATAAAAGTTAATGACAATTCTACTGTACTTATACCTGTCGAATTCAGGTATTTTGTACTTAGAATTGAAATCAACCCATCTTCACCATCGTAGCTAATTGGTAGTTTGTTACTTGGCATTCAATTAATGATAAATTTTGCACATTTTTACGTATTTTTCATATTCAAATAAGCCATATATATATTTGATATATTAATGTCTGGATTCTCTTAACGACCTCGGGATCAAAGCCCCAGGCGAAATCTCACAAAGACAAGAGCTTGGCTCCAGCTGGGAATCGAACCCTGGTCGGCAAGCTTATATAGACAGTGACTAACCCATTCGGCTACGAAGGAAGATAAAAGTTAATGACAATTCTACTGTACTTATACCTGTCGAATTCAGGTATTTTGTACTTAGAATTGAAATCAACCCATCTTCACCATCGTAGCTAATTGGTAGTTTGTTACTTGGCATTCAATTAATGATAAATTTTGCACATTTTTACGTGTTCTTCATATTCAAATAAGCCATATATATTTTTGATATATTAATGTCTGGATTCTCTTAACGACCTCGGGATCAAAGCCCCAGGCGAAATCTCACAAAGACAAGAGCTTGGCTCCGGCCGGGAATCGAACCCTGGTCGGCAAGCTTATATAGACAGTGACTAACCCATTCGGCCACGAAGGAAGATAAAAGTTAATGACAATTCTACTGTACTTATACCTGTCGAATTCAGGTATTTTGTACTTAGAATTGAAATCAACCCATCTTCACCATCGTAGCTAATTGGTAGTTTGTTACTTGGCATTCAATTAATGATAAATTTTGCACATTTTTACGTGTTTTTCAAATTCAAATAAGCCATATATATTTTTGATATATTAATGTCTGGATTCTCTTAACGACCTCGGGATCAAAGCCCCAGGCGAAATTTCACAAAGACAAGAGCTTGGCTCCGGCCGGGAATCGAACCCTGGTCGGCAAGCTTATATAGACAGTGACTAACCCATTCGGCCACGAAGGAAGATTAAAGTTAATGACAATTCTACTGTACTTATACCTGTCGAATTCAGGTATTTTGTACTTAGAATTGAAATCAACCCATCTTCACCATCGTAGCTAATTGGTAGTTTGTTACTTGGCATTCAATTAATGATAAATTTTGCACATTTTTACGTGTTTTTCATATTCAAATAAGCCATATATATTTTTGATATATTAATGTCTGGATTCTCTTAACGACCTCGGGATCAAAGCCCCAGGCGAAATCTCACAAAGACAAGAGCTTGGCTCCGGCCGGGAATCGAACCCTGGTCGGCAAGCTTATATAGACAGTGACTAACCCATTCGGCCACGAAGGAAGATAAAAGTTAATGACAATTCTCCTGTACTTATACCTGTCGAATTCAGGTATTTTGTACTTAGAATTGAAATCAACCCATCTTCACCATCGTAGCTAATTGGTAGTTTGTTACTTGGCATTCAATTAATGATAAATTTTGCACATTTTTACGTGTTTTTCATATTCAAATAAGCCATATATATTTTTGATATATTAATGTCTGGATTCTCTTAACGACCTCGGGATCAAAGCCCCAGGCGAAATCTCACAAAGACAAGAGCTTGGCTCCGGCCGGGAATCGAACCCTGGTCGGCAAGCTTATATAGACAGTGACTAACCCATTCGGCCACGAAGGAAGATAAAAGTTAATGACAATTCTACTGTACTTATACCTGTCGAATTCAGGTATTTTGTACTTAGAATTGAAATCAACCCATCTTCACCATCGTAGCTAATTGGTAGTTTGTTACTTGGCATTCAATTAATGATAAATTTTGCACATTTTTACGTGTTTTTCATATTCAAATAAGCCATATATATTTTTGATATATTAATGTCTGGATTCTCTTAACGACCTCGGGATCAAAGCTCCAGGCGAAATCTCACAAAGACAAGAGCTTGGCTCCGGCCGGGAATCGAACCCTGGTCGGCAAGCTTATATAGACAGTGACTAACCCATTCGGCCACGAAGGAAGATAAAAGTTAATGACAATCCTACTGTACTTATACCTGTCGAATTCAGGTATTTTGTACTTAGAATTGAGATCAACCCATCTTCACCATCGTAGCTAATTGGTAGTTTGTTAATTGGCATTCAATTAATGATAAATTTTGCACATTTTTACGTGTTTTTCATATTCAAATAAGCCATATATATTTTTGATATATTAATGTCTGGATTCTCTTAACGACCTCGGGATCAAAGCCCCAGGCGAAATCTCACAAAGACAAGAGCTTGGCTCCGGCCGGGAATCGAACCCTGGTCGGCAAGCTTATATAGACAGTGACTAACCCATTCGGCCACGAAGGAAAATAAAAGTTAATGACAATTCTACTGTACTTATACCTGTCGAATTCAGGTATTTTGTACTTAGAATTGAAATCAACCCATCTTCACCATCGTAGCTAATTGGTAGTTTGTTACTTGGCATTCAATTAATGATAAATTTTGCACATTTTTACGTGGTTTTCATATTAAAATAAGCCATATATATTTTTGATATATTAATGTCTGGATACTCTTAACGACCTCGGGATCAAAGCCCCAGGCGAAATCTCACAAAGACAAGAGCTTGGCTCCGGCCGGGAATCGAACCCTGGTCGGCAAGCTTTTATAGACAGTGACTAACCCATTCGGCCACGAAGGAAGATAAAAGTTAATGACAATTCTACTGTACTTATACCTGTCAAATTCAGGTATTTTGTACTTAGAATTGAAATCAACCCATCTTCACCATCGTAGCTAATTGGTAGTTTGTTACTTGGCATTCAATTAATGATAAATTTTGCACATTTTTACGTGTTTTTCATATTCAAATAAGCCATATATATATTTGATATATTAATGTCTGGATTCTCTTAACGACCTCGGGATCAAAGCCCCAGGCGAAATCTCACAAAGACAAGAGCTTGGCTCCGGCCGGGAATCGAACCCTGGTCGGCAAGCTTATATAGACAGTGACTAACCCATTCGGCCACGAAGGAAGATAAAATTTATCATTAATTGAATGCCAAGTAACAAACTACCAATTAGCTACGATGGTGAAGATGGGTTGATTTCAATTCTAAGTACAAAATACCTGAATTCGACGGTATAAGTACAGTAGAATTGTCATTAACTTTTATCTTCCTTCGTGGCCGAATGGGTTAGTCACTGTCTATATAAGCTTGCCGACCAGGGTTCGATTCCCGGCCGGAGCCAAGGTCTTGTCTTTGTGAGATTTCGCCTGGGGCTTTGATCCCGAGGTCGTTAAGAGAATCCAGACATTAATATATCAAAAATATATATGGCTTATTTGAATATGAAAAACACGTAAAAATGTGCAAAATTTATCATTAATTGAATGCCAAGTAACAAACTACCAATTAGCTACGATGGTGAAGATGGGTTGATTTCAATTCTAAGTACAAAATACCTGAATTCGACAGGTATAAGTACAGTAGAATTGTCATTAACTTTTATCTTCCTTCGTGGCCGAATGGGTTAGTCACTCTCTATATAAGCTTGCCGACCAGGGTTCGATTCCCGGCCGGAGTCAAGCTCTTGTCTTTGTGAGATTTCGCCTGGGGCTTTGATGCCGAGGTCGTTAAGAGAATCCAGACATTAATATATCAAAAATATATAAGGCTTATTTGAATATGAAAAACACGTAAAAATGTGCAAAATTTATCATTAATTGAATGCCAAGTAACAAACTACCAATTAGCCACGATGGTGAAGATGGGTTGATTTCAATTCTAAGTACAAAATACCTGAATTCGACAGGTATAAGTACAGTAGAATTGTCATTAACTTTTATCTTCCTTCGTGGCCGAATGGGTTAGTCACTGTCTATATAAGCTTGCCGACCAGGGTTCGATTCCCGGCCGGAGCCAAGCTCTTGTCTTTGTGAGATTTCGCCTGGGGCTTTGATCCCGAGGTCGTTAAGAGAATCCAGACATTAATATATCAAAAATATATATGGCTTATTTGAATATGAAAAACACGTAAAAATGTGCAAAATTTATCATTAATTGAATGCCAAGTAACAAACTACCAATTAGCTACAATGGTGAAGATGGGTTGATTTCAATTCTAAGTACAAAATACCTGAATTCGACAGGTATAAGTACAGTAGAATTGTCATTAACTTTTATCTTCCTTCGTGGCCGAATGGGTTAGTCACTGTCTATATAAGCTTGCCGACCAGGGTTCGATTCCCGGCCGGAGCCAAGCTCTTTTCTTTGTGAGATTTCGCCTGGGGCTTTGATCCCGAGGTCGTTAAGAGAATCCAGACATTAATATATCAAAAATATATATGGCTTATTTGAATATGAAAAACACGTAAAAATTTGCAAAATTTATCATTAATTGAATGCCAAGTAACAAACTACCAATTAGCTACGATGGTGAAGATGGGTTGATTTCAATTCTAAGTACAAAATACCTGAATTCGACAGGTATAAGTACAGTAGAATTGTCATTAACTTTTATCTTCATTCGTGGCCGAATGGGTTAGTCACTGTCTATATAAGCTTGCCGACCAGGGTTCGATTCCCGGCCGGAGCCAAGCTCTTGTCTTTGTGAGATTTCGCCTGGGGCTTTGATCCCGAGGTCGTTAAGAGAATCCAGACATTAATATATCAAAAATATATATGGCTTATTTGAATATATATATATATATATATATATATATATATATATATATATTTATATATATATGTGTGTGTGTGTGTGGGTGTGTGTCTGTGTCTGCGTGTGCGTGTGCATATATATATATATATATATATATATATATATATATATATATATATATATATATATATATATATATATATATATATATATATATATATATATATATATATGTATATCTATATATATATATATATATATATATATATATATATATATATATATATATAA
>NC_090736.1:126855245-126873446 GCF_036898095.1 Palaemon carinicauda
GCTTATCCCTAAGTGGTTTTTTTCCGAATTTATTTTCGATAAAACTATACTAAGGTGTTACTGTACCTTCATGTTCCTGTAGTTATGGTTCAAGAGGGACAGAACAACAGAGTTTTTAGTCTGAGTCCGTGTTGTCTGGCTTGGGGCAGAGTCCCCCTCGCTGACCTAACACTTACAAAGGGAGCTTAGCTCCCTTAGGTCACTACCGAAGGTTTCTGTAAGTTATGATTCCTTCTTTTGTGATCGACCAGACTAAGTCCTGTTGCTGTTCTCGGGGGAGGATAAGTTCTTCCCTTGGGAGTAGCAACGCCTTCCTTGCTTTGGTGCTCTGGAAGCTGGCAAGTATTGCTGGCCTTTCCCCTTAGATCTCCCTTAGGCTAAGATAAGTTTCTTGGCTGCGGGTGATCTGTCACTAAAGCAAGGTTGGCAGGACCCTCTTGTCCCTTCCCCCTCTATCTCCGTAATGGCCTAGCCATTACTGTACTGTACCTTGCCGGCCGGCAGAGCTGGCCGGCAGGGGTCTTACTGTACTGTACGTCGTTCTACTTCTGGACCTAGTATAGGTTGGGATGTGGAATTGACTCAGCCAATTGCCGGCCGGCAGAACTGCTGGCCGGCAAGGGTCTTATGTTTTCGAGTGCTGCCCGGACCTCTCTTGGTCCCTCATCCATGCCTGCCGGCAGAGCCGGACGGCATTGGTCAAGGAAGCCTGAATTAGTTTCTCCCCTTCCTTATATGCACTCTTTCGGTTGCCGGGCTTGGGGGTTGTGTACACTCTTATCCCGGCATCCATTCTATTTTCTTCTAGTGCTGTACCTGTCCCGGCTGCCGGCCTCAGAGGCCGGCAGCCGGGACAGGTGTAGTCTTCTGGGTCTTTTGCTGCCGGCTGGCATCGGTCTTGTACCTTTGCCGGCCGGCTTATGTCAGTCCTTGTTTGCCGGTCACCAAGAGTGTGGCCGGCAGCTGGGTACTACCTTGTGTAGTTGCTGGCCGGCAGCCATTGCCGGCCAACACTGGCTGTTACCGGCCGGCAGCTGCTGCCGACCGGCACAGGCATTTGAACCAGAGTGCTGCCGCCCTATAGCTGTTAAGTAGTATACTTTAAAGCTAGTTGTGGTGTGTGCCGGCCGGCAAAGGCAGGCCGGCACACATCCTCCTATACTGTACTAGTATTCTTCTGTATAGCGTATACAGTAAGAAGAAAACTATAGTAAAGGTTTAGGTACAGGACTGTATCTTCTAACACTATTGTGTTTTCTTGCACAGCCCTTTGCTGTTGCCCTCAGATAGGAAGCAGAGTTCTTCCCTGTCTATTATCCAGGATTTTAAAATCATTGCCTAGGTGTGAGCTCTACCTGTTTCCTCTGGAAACCTTGCATTGGTTACTCTAGAAGAGATAAACCATTTTGATTTTATTATCTGGAAGGCTGCAACAATGGGTTGTGAGGGAAACACAAGTGTGTGTCTTTCCTTTATGAATTGTTATGCTATACTATGCATATCCATTGATACATAGTTCACTTGATACTCATGGAAATTTCTTCTCTTTACAGGAGGACCCTCCGAAGTGCGGAAATGTTTTCTGCAATGTCCGCAGCAAGAACCTCTGCGGACATGAGTGTTGTAGGAGACACGCAGCATGCGCTGTCTCCAAGGATGATCTCTAGTATTGGGACCCTCAGGTATGTACTGTATGCACTAACCTGATTACTGAGGCTTTTGATTCCCCTAGAACGGCGGAATCAAGGGATATAGCAAGGGAAAAGCTTCGTACTTGGGTAAGGGGCTTCAAGAAGAACACCTCTGGCCCTTATCTTCCAAGTGAGAAGATGAGGGCGTATCTTTTTCCCCAGGCATCAGCTGAGGCAGTGATTCCCCAGCCTCAAGAGGAGATCCCTCAAGATCAAGTCCAGGTGGACGTGGAAGTCGCAGTAGCGATGCAAGACATCCAGTTGGATGACAGGATGTCTGACCTGGACGAACGTTTGGAAGAAGACCTCCTGGCAGAAGGTCAGGATCAAGTTCAAACCCCGGATGTCGTAGAGGATGAGGTCGACGAGGTGTCGGCTACTCCGGTTCAGATGCCGGAGCCTATCCCCTCAACATCGGCTGGTCTCCCAGTAGAACTGGGACAGGCCCTCTCTTCGATTGTTGGAATGATCCAACAAATGCAGAAGGAGAATCAGGAGAAGGCGGCTGCAATGGAACTGCGTATGCAGTCCCTGGCAGAATCACATGGGCCCCAGAAAAGGCTCAATGTGAAAGACCTTCCCATATGCTCAGATGCTAACCCATGGAGGTATGCTGAGCACATGCCGATGACGACTGGAAAGATCGTCATCTCGGATAAGCTGGGTTCAGTTCCCCTAGAGGAGGTAGAACTCTGGCCCAGCAAGGCATCATATCCGGACTGCTATGTCCGGCTGAGAAAAGAACCAGCTTCAAGGGAGGAGACAGAGCCCAAGGAGGTCATTATTATGGACCACGCTAAGGCTCAAGCCCTACTTTCATCCTCGATGAAAGAGAGGGGCTTCTCTAATTCGAAGGTAGCTGCATTGAGCGAGAAGCTCCCTTCTTTTGTGTCCTCTCCTGATAGAGCCTTCCCCTTTTTACAGAAAGGGTTTGCGGCTGTCCTAAAGGCAGTCGAGGCCGGCAAGCCTTGCCCCTCCCTGGAGGAGTGTAAACCCTTGTCGCTGGCTCTGCCTATGGACCACAAAGACTGGAAGGATGTCCATCTGACATTCTCAGTGGGAAAGTTGGAGGCTGATATTGCCGGACGGCAATTCGGCGAGGACCTCCCCAAGCTGTCCGAATCTCTTTTACGAAGAGAGTTCGAGACAAAAGAAAGACTGGCTGCCTCAATGTCTCATCAGACTACTCTTGAGACGATGGCAAGTGACCCTAAGGTCCATGAAATGTTCATGGTAGTGGCTAAGTCTCACCTAGCCACAGTGACGAAGGACCTTTATGGCTTCGTCAAAGCAAGGAGAGCTTGCAGGGAGTTCGTGTTCTCCGGGGCTTCGGTGAGACACGAGCCAAGGAAGTTAATCTCCTCCAACATTTGGGGAAAAGACCTTTTCCCTACCGATGTGGTCAAAGAGGTTGTTGATAAGGCCGCCATGGAGAATAGAAACCTTCTCCAGAAGTGGGGCCTGGCTATCAAAAGAAAATCTTCCCCGGATGAGGGTCCTCAACCAAAGAGGAAGAATATGAGGACTAGGCTACCGTCTCGGCCAGCCAAGCCTTATAGACAGCAACAGCAACTGCAATTGCCTTTGCCTCCAGTGCCCCAGATGGTGGCACAAACCCCGACTACTTTTCAGTGGGTACCCCAGGCTGTGCCAGGTCAGTCAACCACATTCACCCCAACGTTCGAAGGACAGTCTTCTTCCTTTCGTGCAAAACCTAGAGGAGCAGCCAGAGGCTCGTCTAGGCGCCCCTCAAGGGGAAGGGGATTCAGAGGTGGTCGTGGTCAGGGAGGCAAGATCTCAGGACGGCAGTCCAAGTGAAACGATACCGGTAGGAGGGAGACTGATGAAATTTTGGGATCGCTAGACCTTCGATCCCTGGGCCCAAAGCCTACTCAAGAATGGACTGGGTTGGAGCTGGTACAGCACTCCACCCCCGTGCCTTCGGTTTTTCCAACACTCCACCCCCGTTTTGGAGGAGTACGTTCAAGAACTGTTGGAGAAAAAGGTGATCCGAAAGGTGAAGTCCATCAAATTCCAAGGGAGGCTGTTTTGTGTTCCCAAGAAAGACTCGGAAAAGCTCAGAGTCATTCTGGACTTGTCGCCACTCAACAAGTTCATAGTGAATTGCAAATTCAAGATGCTAACACTGCAACACATAAGGACCTTACTGCCCAAGAGGGCATACTCAGTCTCTATAGACTTGTCAGACGCCTATTGGCACATTCCAATCAGCCGTCGACTCTCCCCCTACCTAGGGTTCAGGCTACAACGGAGACTGTACGCCTTCAGAGCCATGCCATTCGGGCTAAACATAGCCCCAAGGATTTTCACGAAGCTTGCGAGTGCAGCTCTCAAACAATTACGCCTAAAGGGAATTCAGGTAGTAGCCTACCTGGACGACTGGCTGGTGTGGGCAGCATCCGAGACCGAATGCTTGCAAGCTTCCAGTCAGGTGATCCAGTTCCTAGAGTACCTAGGCTTCAAGATCAACAGAAAAAAGTCTCGACTTTCTCCATCCCAAAAGTTCCAGTGGCTGGGAATCCACTGGGACCTTTTGTCACACAGTTTCTCCATCCCGACGAAGAAAAGGAAGGAGATAGCGGGCTCTGTCAAGAGACTTCTAGATTCCGAAAGGATATCAAGACGCGAACAGGAGAGGGTACTAGGCTCTCTCCAGTTTGCTTCAGTGACAGACCCAGTGCTAAGAGCACAGCTAAAGGATGCAACCGGAGTTTGGAGAAGGTATGCATCAAACGCGCGAAGAGACCTGAGAAGACCAGTGCCGCCTCGGCTACGTACTCTTCTCAGACCTTGGTCCAAAGCCAGACATCTAAAGAAGTCGGTTCTTCTTCAGCCACCTCCCCCGTCGATGACGATTCACTCAGACGCCTCAAAGGAGGGATGGGGAGGTCACTCTCATCGGAAAAAAGTCCAGGGGACTTGGTCCAAGCTATTCAGGACCTTTCATATAAACTTTCTAGAAGCTATGGCAGTACTCCTTACCTTAAAGAAAGTCTCCCCGCGTCACTCGATCCACATAAGATTGGTGACGGACAGCGAGGTGGTTGTGAGATGCTTGAATCGACAAGGGTCGAGGTCACCACCTCTCAACCAAGTGATGTTAGCCATTTTCCGATTGGCGGAAAAGAAGAAGTGGTACCTGTCGGCAGTTCACCTTCAAGAAGTCCGCAATGTGACAGCGGACGCTCTATCCAGGTTCACACCGATAGAGTCGGAATGGTCCTTAGACGCAGGATCATTTTCCTTCATTCTGAATCAAGTCCCAGAACTGCAAATAGACCTCTTTGCGACGAAAGACAACAAGAAGTTGCCCCTGTACGTGTCCCCGTACGAGGACCCCTTAGCAGAAGCAGTGGACGCAATGTCCCTCGACTGGAACAGATGGTCCAGGATTTATCTGTTCCCTCCTCACAACCTTCTGTTGAGGGTCCTCAACAAACTGAGATCCTTCAAGGGGGTAACGGCAATAGTGGCCCACAAGTGGCCGAACAGTATGTGGTTCCCCTTGGCGTTGGAACTACAGATGAAGTTCGTGCCGCTACCACATCCAGTTCTGACCCAGCGAGTCCAGAAGTCGACTGTCTGTGCTTCATTACAGAAAACCCGGACACTGCAGCTCATGATTTTCTCGCCCTTGCGGTGAGAAAACGTTTCGGGATTTCGAAAGCCAGCATAGACTTCCTAGAGGAATATAAGTGCAAATCGACTAGAAGGCAATATGAGTCATCTTGGAGAAAATGGGTGGCCTTTGTAAAGGCAAAGAATCCGCAGGAGATCTCAACAGACTTCTGCTTATCTTTCTTCATCCACCTCCATGGCCAAGGGTTGGCAGCTAACACGATTTCAGTGTGTAAATCTGCTTTGATGAGACCCATTTTATTTGCCTTCCAGATCGACCTAGGTAACGAGATCTTTAATAAAGTTCCGAAAGCCTGCGCTAGGCTCAGACCTTCAGCACCTCCAAAGCCCATCTCATGGTCTTTAGACAAAGTTCTTCATTTCGCCTCCCTGTTGAGCAATGAAGAATGTGCGTTAAAGGATTTGACGCAAAAAGTTATTTTCCTATTTGCACTCGTGTCCGGGGCCAGGGTTAGTGAGATCGTAGCCCTCTCGAGAGAGGCAGGTCGTGTTCAGTTCCTGGATGCGGGGGAGCTGAACCTGTTTCCGGATCCTACGTTTCTCGCCAAGAATGAGTTACCCACCAACAGGTGTGGGTCCTTGGAGAATCTGCCCTCTGAAAGAAGATGCATCTCTATGTCCAGTTGAATGCCTAAAGGTCTATCTTCGTAGAACTTCAGACTTCAAGGGTGGTCAACTATTCAGGGGAGAAACATCAGGCTCAAATTTATCTCTGAATCAACTCAGAGCGAAAATCACATATTTTATTCGCAGAGCGGATCCTGACAGTACACCCGCAGGTCACGATCCGAGGAAAGTTACCTCATCCCTAAATTTCTTTAATTGTATGGATTTTGAACATCTCCGTTCATACACGGGCTGGAAGTCTTCCAGGGTGTTCTTTCACAACTATGCGAAGCAAGTAGAGGAACTTAAGAGATCTGTGGTAGCAGTGGGTCGTGTAGTTAACCCTACTGTTTAACTCTGCGAGGAACAGTGGTCTTAATTGGGACGATCAAGTCCAGGGTGAGTGTGTAGGTACATACTGTACTACAAACTTAATGAGGGCACCATATAGACTGTTCCTTCTTTCAAAGGTGAACCTAGCATAAGTTCAGACATGTGTGCCGAGCGTTTTTAACGCTAATGTGATTGATTGGTAATACAGACTTTTATGACTTGATACCTTGGTATCTTATTAAAGTGGTGTTTAATGGTTTTTCTTTCAGATAAACAAGTTCTGTTTACTGTCATACTTATGCTTAAAGTTTTGGGTTATCCTCTTTTATATATATATATATATATATATATATATATATATATATATATATATATATATATATATATATATATATATATATATATATATATATATATATATATATATATATATATATATATATATATTTGTTGTTAACCTGTCTGTTTATTATCTGTCAATAAACTTGTTCTTGAGAACCTTGCGTCTCTTTCACCTGTGTCAATTTATTGGTATAATTGAGCATTTTAATTCTATGTATCTTATCTGGGATAATTCTGATAGAATTGTTCTTTTATGCAAGCTATGTTGCATTGGTTTATGTAGTCCCCTAATGGGAGGACTCCGTCCCATAAGGGGACGAGGGCGGTTTTATTAGTTTCTTCCTATGCGGATATAAACCTTTGTCCAATACAAGTATTGTGCGGATTACTGATCAATATATATTGACGCAGTGGTTCTATACAAACTATGCTTTACTTAATATAGGGCGAGACCACTATATTAGCTTGCCTGGTATTCATACATAGATATATGTACTCTTCGAGACTTTCCAGAGTCTAGTAGGACTCTTCCCTGTAGGGGGCAGGAAGCTCTAACATAGTTTATAGTTAGTTGAAAAGATGTATAACGGTAACATCTTAGGTCTCTAGGTCTAGTCGACCGGGAAAAAATTACCTCCGGGGAGTACGGCACGTTCTGAGAATCCACAGATACAGTAATGCTCTGGTACACTTCCATCAGGACGACATGGCTTGAGCCCAAAAAACGGATTTTGAGCGAAGCGAAAAATCTATTTTTGGGTGAGATGGCCATGTCGTCCTGATGGACCCGCCCTTGCCTTTCTAAGAAAGGGCTGTAGGACCCCTCCCTACATACAGTATCTGTAGCACCTCGTGTATGCTACAAGGAATACAGATGGTGCCAGGATTGGCGCCAGGCACGCATACGAATCGGGGGATAGGGAAGCCTTGGGAGCGGCTCCCCCTTTTTCTTTCCCGAATTCGTATCTCGTCAATCACCTCTTACGAGACGAAATCTCTGTCCAGGTCGTAGATTGCCATGTGACGTGTCTAGAATACGTCCTCTGATATGTCGCGATATCCCTTTCACGAGGGATACTCGCTCCAGGAGTTAGAATTCTGGTACCTTAAGGTAAATTCTCTGGGAATATCGCCGTAGTTGTAATATACCCTAGGAAGCTACCCTATAGGAACTTCCATCAGGACGACATGGCCATCTCACCCAAAAATAGATTTTTCGCTTCGCTCAAAATCCGTTATATATATATATATATATATATATATATATATATATATATATATATATATATATATATATATATATATATATATATATATATATATATATATATATATATATATATATATATATATATATATATATATATATATATATATATATATATATATATATATATATAACTGTGTGTGTATGTCTGTGTGTGTGTGAGTGTTTGTTTGTGTGTGTTAGAGTGTTCATGTGTGTATATGTGTGTTTGTGTATTAGCTCAGGGCTATTATTACTGGTGAGTATAGTGAAAAAATGTATACCAAATATCAAACATAGCTCTGAATCACCTTTGATATCTAATGATTTTTTTCCTACTGAGTTTTACTATTATTATTATTATTATTATTATTATTATTATTATTATTATTATTATTATTATTATTATTATTATTGGTATAACCCTGATACGGAAGGAAAGATGCTACAAGATCAAGTGCCCAATCCAGGAAAGCTTCAATTATTATTATTATTATTATTATTATTATTATTATTATTATTATTATTATTATTATTATTATTATTCATGAAAAAAATATTTCGTACTAATTCCAACAGGATTTCGAATAGTAATAGCCGGAATACAGTAAAGTTTAGGTCATTGAAAAGTCTGGTCCCCATTTGTAAGATGTGTACCAACCGTGTGTCACACGATCGTACATAAATTATATTGTATATATTATTCTTGTATCCGTGCTCTTCCCTCGCACTAAAATGAACCTGAATAATCATCTCTCCGGTTTTCCTCTGTAACATTGTCTGTCTTGTGAACATGAAAATGCCTGTTGCCTTGAGGTTTTGTATATAAAGGAGAGTGTTATATAATGAAGTACTCAGTTGATTGCTTCCTGCCTTTGAGTCGCAACCTTTCTCTCGGCCTGTCACATTGGTGACCCTGGAAGTCGACTCGCTCCTACCGCCTTCCACCCTCACCCCCCTCGCCCCTTCATCGTTGGTACTATGACGGCGGCTGCCCCATTGAAACTTTCACCGTTCGCCAGCGGAGAGGCGTTTGCTTGGTTTCAGCGCGCAGAAGTCCAGTTTCGCATCAACGGTATGACTCGCTCAACCACCAAAGCAGATTATGTTCTCGCGGCGATACCCGAGTACACCTTCCCAGAAATATTCGACTGGCTTTGTGAACAAGGAGACACCCCAATAGCGTATGACACCCTCAAAACATACCTTCTGCAGTAGTACTCGCCATCGCCAGCCGCCCGTGTAGCAAAGCTTTTTCAGCTCTCGCAACAACCGTTGGGGGACCAAAGGGCTTCGCTTGCCCTCAAGGAAATGACCAGTATCGCTCGCCTTCAACCTGCCGCAGACGGCTCTCTTCGTTAGGTGAACCTACTTCATGCCCTTTGGATACGCCGTTTACCCGGACCTATACGCGCTGCCATACCCGATGTCGATAGTTTACCCATAAAGGACTTGATGACCAAAGCCGATGCCCTTATGGACAGCCACTTCAAGACCTCCATCAACGCCTCCACCCCTGACGAAGAGGATGCCTATTCAACGTCAACCGAAGCTACCATGAATGCCGTAAGACATACACGCCTACCCCGTGACGTGCCGAAGCAGCGACAAAGCCGCCCACCTCCCACCAAGCTCTCGCGCCCCAACGAACGACTTCTACAGCCACTTACTACCTCCCATCCGCCACAGTTTTGCTACTACCACTTCAGATTTGGGGCAACCGCGAAGAAATGAGCCAAGGATTGTCATTGGCCAAAAAACGTATAAGTAGGCCATCGCTCGTGGCAGTGGCCTGCTGTGTTTTTAGTCTTTTCTTTTTACAGGATGCAGGAATGGGCGTGCGATTTTTGGTAGACAAGGGTGCTTGTCGTTCTCTTTTGCCAAGGAAACTCTTCAAGGCACGACATAGTCTGTCTACATCTGCCGACGTCTGCTTGGTAGCTGCCAACGGATCTGCGATACCCACCTATGGTTACGAGAACCTCACATTATCGTTCGGAAACGGTAAATCCAATTGGAAGTTTCTCGTTGCTGACGTCACATTACCAATCCTTGGTGCGCATTTCCTCTCTCATTTCCACCTTCTGGTCGATGTCACCCACCGACGATTGGTCAACGCAGCCTCGTACTTGTCGACACCTCTTCAACCCGCCCCCTCTAACCTCGCTCTCCACATCAGCGCACCCACGGATGCCTACGCCCACCTCCTCACGTTGTACCCGGAAGTTTTCCGTCCAGAACTTCTCCAAACGCCCACGGTTCCTGCCAAGCACGGTATTTATCACCATATCAAGACAACGGGACCCCCAGTCTTCGCAAAATTCAGACGTCTGGCACCGGAACAATTGGCAACCGCCAAACAGACGTTCGCCGAAATGGAGGAAATGGGCCTTTCCTAGAAGGCCTCCAGCTCATGGTCGTCACCCTTACACATCGTTCTGAAGAAAGACGGCTCCCTCTGTCCATGCGGGGATTACAGGCGCCTGAACATGCAAACAGAACTGGATCACTACCCCCTCCCTAACATTGCCGACGTGACCTCCTACCTGCACAAAGCGAAGGTTTTCTCCACGCTCGACCTCCTGAAGGGGTATTATCAGGTGCCTATGAACCCAGAATACATCCCCAAGACCGCCATCACCACTCCGTTTGGTACATACACCTTCAATTACTACTGTTTTGGCCTTTGTAATGCTGGGGCCACGTTTCAACGTCTCATGGATGGCATCTTAGGGGACCTCCCTTTCTGTGTATGTTATGTGGACGACATACTTGTGTTCTCCTCCTCAAAAGAGGAACACCTCCATCACCTGCGCATCGTGCTTGACCGCCTGCAACAAAACGGCCTTGTAGTTCGGTACGACAAGTATACCTTTGGCGCCAACGAAGTGTCGTTCTTAGGGCACCGCATCACTCCTGAAGGAGTCCATCCCCTCCCTGAGAAAGTAGAAGCGGATCAGAACTTCCCCGCGCCCTCGACCGTCAAAGCTCTGCAGGATTTCTTGGGCATAATCAACTATTATCACCGTTTTCTGCCAGCTATTGCCGCCACTCTTGCTCCCCTCTACGCCTCCCTCAAGGGCAAGCCAAAGGACCTGAAGTGGGGTCCCCTTCAAGAAGCAGCCTTCTGCTATTAACTGCTGCGGCTCTCACTTTTCTTATCCCACACGCCCCTCTCCTTCTCTCCACCGATGCCAGCGACGTCGCTATTGGTGCAGTACTCGAGCAGGGGGTCAACGGCACGCCCCGTCCATTGGCCTTGTTCAGCAGAAAACTGTCCAAAGCAGAATCGGGTTATTCTACCTTCGATCGAGAATCTCTGGCGGTGCACTTGGCTGTCCGTCACTTTTGCCATTTCTTAGAAGGTACGCCTTTCGTCATTCGCACAGACAACATGCCTCTGGTGCACGCCTTCACTCGACAGTCTGACGCCTGGTCCGCCTGTCAACGCCGATATCTCTCCGCCGTGGCTGAATACAATTGCACCCTCCAATACATCCCTGGGAAAATGAATCCCGTTGCCGATGCCCTGTCAAGAAACACGTTGGCTGCCGTTCAACTGGGATTGGATTACAACGCCCTGGCTGAAGCCCAACGACAGGATCCAGAGTATCAAGCATGTAGGACATCCTGCATGTCCCTCCGTTGGGAAGACTTTCCCCTCGAAGACTCCAACACCACCCTCCTCTGTGACGTCAGTACTGGGAGACCGTGACCTTGGATTCCTGCTCCCATGCGATGGCAGGTGTTTGATTTCATTCACGGCCTTTCACATCCCTCGTGACGTTCTACTGCACAGCTGCTGAAGGCAAATTTCATTTGGCACAGTATTTCTAAGGATGCTAAGGATTGGGTTCGCGCCTGTACTTCTTGCCAAACTTCCAAAGTACATCGACACACGGATTCAGGAGTGGGCACCTTTCCTCAACCTCAGCATCGTTTCGCACACATTCACGTGGACGTTGTAGGCCCCCTACCCACATCACAAGCCCATCGTTACCTGTTTACTGTCATCTACCGCTCCACTCGTTGGCCTGAAGCCATTCCCATGGAAACTGCAATGTCCGCCTCATGTACATCGGCCTTACTCTCTGGATGGATTTCGAGATTTGGTATCCCTGAGCATATTACTTCTGACAGGGGAAACACTCTCACCTCTCAATTGCGGACATCATTAGCGAATCTCCTGGGCATCACCCTACATCAGACAACAGCCTAAAACCCCGCTGCCAATGGAATGGTTGAACGTTTTCATCGCACCCTCAAAGCAGCTTTGATGTCCCGCTGTAAGGATTGCAACTGGTTTATTCAGTTTCTCTGGGTCCTCCTGGGACTAAGGACCACTCCTAAAGATGCCCTCGACGTCTCGGCAGCTGAAATGGTGTATGGCAACCCGTTGGTCGTCCCTGCCGAATTTTTTCCTTCTACAACCTCCTCCGACGATCTCCAGCGCATACGTCACGTCGTGGGAAAATTTACTCCGTGCTGCCAGACTTACAAGCCCCCAGCGAAGCATCATATACCAACGGACTTGCACTCTGCAATGCACGTCTCCCTGCGCAACGACACTAGCAAGCCACCGCTAACGCCCCCTTACACGGCCCTTTCCTTGTGATCCGACGCAGTCTGAAAGCATTCCTACTAAACATTCGTGGCAAAGAAGAATGGGTCTCCATTGATTGTCAAAAACCTGCTTATCTTCTACCAGATGACCCGCCTACAGTTCGCCTCTCTAGATCAGGGCGCCCTATTTAACATGTACAGTATGTCCTTTTTAGGGGGGGAGCCATGTACCAACCGTGTGTCACACGATGGTACATAAATTATTTTGTATATATTATACTTGTATCCGCGCTCTTCCCTCGCACTAAAATGAACTTGAATAATCATGTCTTCGGCTTTCCTCTGTAACATTATCTGTCTTGTGAACATGAAAATGCCTGTTGCCTTGAGGTTTTGTATATAAAGGAGAGTGTTCTATAATAAAGTACTCAGCTGATTGCTTCCTGACTTTGAGTCACAACCTTTTTCTCGGCCCGCCACAGATGTGTACATGTATATATTCTCTCTCTCTCTCTCTCTCTCTCTCTCTCTCTCTCTCTCTCTCTCTCTCTCTCTCTCTCTCTCTCTCTCTCTATAAGATGATTTAAGACTATTTCTCGTGTACCTCATGGGACAGAACACAGAATATAATTTTGTGGACATTTTTAACTCTAATAGAATCCTTGACATCTGGTGGCAGCTTTTTTCCCGATAGTTTCAGCGTGATCTTGTCACCTTTTTTTTTCATTAACCCTCACCATAGAGTCTCTCTCCCTCTCCCTTCTCAGCTATCTTTGTCATTCTTTTTTCCGATGTTCAGTTATTCCTACTGTATTTCTCTGTCTTCCTCATCCGTATTCTTATCCTGCTGTGATCCTTTTAACCGTCTTCCCCCTTACCACACAATATTTTAGTAAAGCAATTCTTTTTTTTTTTTTTTTTTTTTTTTTACGTACCTTCTCTTCTTCCTACTTATTCTCTAGTATTCCTCTCAACTAGCATCATTTCTATTTCAACCCATTATGTTTTTTTTCATCTCTTCTTGCCGTATTTTCATCACCATTCATAATCGTTCAATTATCTCGCCTTATTTCTTTTCAATATTTTCTCTTTTGGTGTAATGTATCATCACATTCCTTCATAATAGTATTCCAGTTTTCCTATTTCAGGCTTTTATAGTCTTTCCGACGAAATGTAAGCAAGAGAGAGAGAGAGAGAGAGAGAGAGAGAGAGAGAGAGAGAGAGAGAGAGAGAGAGAGAGAGAGAGAGAAGAGAGAGAGACCCTATATCAAGGCCTGAAGTAATATGGTCAGACGGGTTGAAACGAAATTATTCTGAATTCCTTCTTGTAAATATTGACTGGTCATACAGTAAGAGTAGCTCAAAATGGTTTGTTCTTGATAGAGAATTATCTTTTTTCTCTTTGGAGGATGAACACTGGGATAAAGAGTAGGCTCTACTCTCCTTTTTTTTATTTTTTTTTTTTTATTATTTTCTGTTTTTTTGTAATTAAAGAAGATCGTGTCTCATAAAAATTTGCGAAATACAACAAATCTATAGATCTCCTATTAGCAATGATAAGTTTGAGTAGTTTATGAAATATCAAATTATCTCGAAAATCCTGATAATAGACTTTAAACACTAGATTTGGAACCAAGCAAGTTTAAAAGTAATTTGATATTAAAGTTATATTTTCGTATGTGTAAAAGGGTTGATATATCTCCAATACATCATTCTAGATAACTAGATTGTTCATATCAATTCCGCATAGAATGTTTTTGATAACGGGAAGTTATTGTAACCAGCAACGAAATATGTATTAAGCCTCTATTGTATGTCCCCAATACTTTATCAGAACCAATCTCTTCTGTTTATATTCACTTTACTTGCTATATTCTCTCTCTCTCTCTCTCTCTCTCTCTCTCTCTCTCTCTCTCTCTCTCTCTCTCTCTCTCTCTCTCTCTCTCTCTCTCTCTCTCAGAGAAGGGGAGGTCTCCTAAGATGCAGTCCATGAGATATTGAAAAGTATCTCCAGCATTATGAAGACTAAAACAGGAGTAATCAGAGATATATGTACCGAAAGGGGAGGAGAGGGCGGTATTGGGGATGTCTTCTGGGTTAATGGGCACCTGATAATAGCCCTTTAGGAGGTCAAGCGTCTTTAGGCACCTGCACTTCCCACACGAATGTAGAGAGTCATCTTTCTTCAGGGCAATGTGTAAGGGTAACGACCATAGCCTTGAGGCCTTTTGGCGAAGACATATTTATAACATTTCAGCGCACTTTTGTTTAGCGATTGCCAAACGATTCAGGGCCAGACATATGAATCTAGCAAATACCTGGTACCCCAATGTCTTGATATGGTGATAAATACCGTGTTTCGCGGGAACAGTGGACGTTTGACGGAGTTCTGGACAGAAAACTACCAGGTAGGATGTGAGCAGGTGGGCGTGGGCATCCGTGGGTGCTCTGATGGGGAGAGCTCTCTTATTTCCTCTTGGGGCGAGCAAGATCAGAATAGGCAGGTGGAGAGGCATCGGAGAGTACGAATTCGCTATGACTAACCGTCGGTGAGATACAGCGCCCAGAATGTGGAAGTGTGAGAGGAAATACTCACCGAGGTTTGGCAATGTGACGTCACCAACGAGCAGCTTCCAAATATGCTTGGTGCTTCCATACTGTAAAGTAAGGGTTTCATAACCACAGGGGGTTATCTCAAATACGTTGGCAGCTACCAGGGGATGTCGGTAGACTTCGACAGACTACATCGTGTCCTGGCGAGTGGTCTTGGCCGAGAAGAGCGGCAAGCCCTTGTGTCAACCAAAAATTGTACGCCCATATCTGCATCTTATGAAAAGAAAAGACTAGTGACAGGGGAAGTTATCGCCGAAACTATGGCCTACTTACACGTTTTTTTGGGCCACTGACCACTATTTGCATATTTTTTCGCAGTAGCCCTAAATTTAGAGTGGTAGTAGTATTATTGTGGCCAATGGACAAAATAAATCGGCTGGAGAGGTCGTTGATTGGGGCGTTAGCGGAGGGTGGTACATGTGAGTGGTGGGAGACTTTGCCACGGCTTCGGCATGTCACAGGGTGTGTGTCTGTGCCTGCCCATATTCATGTCAGCTTCTGTCGATGTTGAATAGTTCTTCACTTCGTCGGCGTCAATGACCTTAGACGTCAGAATTCTTGAAAACTTTAAATCAATCAATCAATCTTCACTTCGTTGGGAGAGGAGGTGTCCATAAGGAAGTAAACTTTGGTTATCATGTCCTCCATAGGCCAAATATTGACATCGGAGATAGCAGTATGTACAGGCTCTGGTAGGGGACGTACCCAAAGGTCATGAAGTATTCTCTCCTCACGAGGAGAGCCGTAAGTGACAGGTTGCAGGTGAGCAATACTGGTCATTTCGCTGAGGGCGAGTGAAACCTTTTGGTCCTCCAATGGCTTTAGAGAGGGATGAAAATATTTCTCTCTGCGGGTGGCCCGTGATGGTAAGTACTGCTCCCTGAATTTTTATTCATATCTTCGTACATCATGGTGATGTCCCCTTGCTCGCACAGCCCAGGATTAATAGAGTACAGGGTTAGACCATCCCGTCGTTACTGCACATATTTTTGACGTCATTGGTACCAGGATTAAGAGAGAAAACGAAAACAAATAAATTAAGGGTCACAATGGGAAGTGCTTAACCACACCCATTCTCTTTCATGACCTTGTGTGAGAGAGGTCCCAGTTAATTCTCCAGGTACTAGTGTTTCTCTCACGGTAAAAATAGTTAGGAACCAATTTTTTTTTAAGATTTCATCCATATTTTATGAGCCGCAACTATCATCAACAACCTAAATCATTCAACATTAAAACAAGATAAGAAAAATTCTGTTTATATATCGCTTTGTATAATGAGATTACACATGAAAACAAGAGCAAGTACAACTTTTAAATCTCTTTTTATGAAACTGGCTTTTATTAATTTTGTATATTTTCTCGTGATTTTTCTCAGAAGCGATGTTTTTTTAAGGACTCCTGTCCTAAAAGGAGGCACCGGACAAATAGGGCAATAACTTTATTGGGTAAATTCGCATAATGATGTATGAAAGAAATTGAAGTTTTGGTAGGTATAATTATAGCCATTGTCTCGATCGGTCGTAGGATTGAAACGACTGGCCAGGCGAAGAGCGTCTTAATCCATTGTAAGACAGTTCCCTTGTTCTTTACTCTAGTGCAGTCCAATACAAACTAATGAATTCTTTTACCTGAACTTCATTCAGTCCAGCCTCGTGACGCCATGCGCGAAATTATCTTATTTTGGTCCGAAGCAGTCTAACCCAGTACTCCATTAATCCTGGTACAGCCGATCGAAGATTTTCGGGAAAGTGACCGTGAGATGGCCGAGAGAACCTAATCTGCTTTCATGCTTAACTGAGTCATGCCGTTGATGCGGAACTGTATTTCAGCATGATGGAACCCGGCAATATCTTTTTCGCTTGCGAAGGGCGGTAATTTGTCAATGGATGTAATATATAATCATATATTATGTTTTATATCTCCCGAAACTATTCCGCAATCTCTATCTACGCCTGTTTATTTCACGGGGCTGTTATTTCTCATTCCCTAAAAATACAGTCAATAAATGAATCTTAATTCCGGTTTTTATTCGTCTCAAAATCAAGGGAATCTTAATTAGATAAATTCTCAGGCAGATACGAGTCTGTAAAATGCAATTCTCTTTTTGGCCACGAAGTAAATAGGGCATCCAAGATATGAAAACGTTCATTGTTTATTTCTCTCTAGATTCCACGAAAGCTTTGATCTCTAGATGGAGCCTCAGAAAACTCCTGAATTCTTTTCTCTTAATTTCCGTCTTTTTTTTTTTCTGAATAATTTACAATTCATGAAAAAAAGGAATATTCATAAGAGAAATCTACAAATTTTAATCGACTTCAATTAATGGAAGTTTTATGATTACCTATTTATCAGTCTATCTTTCTATCTATCTATCTATCTATCTATCTATCTATCTATCTATCTATCACTTTTGAGAATTCTAGATTCTTATTTGTATTCAAATATTTAGTATAATTTATTTGCCTTCACAATATTGTTCACGTTTAAGGGTTTATACTTTCCTATATTACCCCTCTCCCTTCCCCTAGTACTCTCTCTCTCTCTCTCTCTCTCTCTCTCTCTCTCTCTCTCTCTCTCTCTCTCTCTCTCTCTCTCTCTCTCTCTCAAGAGTTTCAACACTTCGCAAAAACAAAAATTATCTCCAACTTCTCTGTAGACCAGAATTCACAACGATGTCCCTGATCTAGTTATTAATCTGAAGGACAGAATAAGTCATTTGATAATCGATGCAAATAATGAAGGTAATTATGATCAGTCGAATTATACAAAAAAAAAAAAAAAAAAAAAAAAATCTATTATTCACCAGAATTCAGGCAACGGTTTCTGACCCATTCTCTAATAGATGATTAGATTTGAAATGAGAAGGAATGATAACTAGTTTCTTTTGCATGATGATTATTATGTGTATATCTACTTATGCCACGTGGCATCCTATGCAATTTGCTTAAACAGCATGAAACTAAATAAAAATTATTAAAAAATACTGCTTCCGCAAAAATATTCGCCAACATAAATTGATGACATCAATTCAGAACACCAATCAATTTTCAGCCGCAGTGATATGTATCTTAAATCTTTCATTTACTTTATATTCCTTGGTACCCTTAAGTGATTAAAACATGTTACTCTTAATAATTGTCTGTTTTT
>NC_090736.1:126873946-126886446 GCF_036898095.1 Palaemon carinicauda
ATATATATATATATATATATATATATATATATATGTATATCTATATATATATATATATATATATATATATATATATATATATATATATATAAAGTAATAAAACATAGGTGTGTTAAAAGTAATTTTATTAATTTACTATGCTTATATATAAAATTCGGGCATATAATGTGTACTCTATATAACTTGATTCTTAACCGCCAAATGATCTCTTACTTAATCACTGTTGGAGATATAAAGAATATACATATATATATATATATATATATATATATATATATATATATATATATATATATATATATATATATATATATATATATATATACCTGTATGTGTATATATATATATATATATATATATATATATATATATATATATATATATATATATATATATATATATATATATATATATATATATATATATATATATATATGCATAAATATATATATATATATATATATATATATATATATATATATATATATATATATATATATATATATATATATATATATATATATATATATATATATATGAACTTCCTATATCTTCGACAGTAATTAAGAAAGATCATATTAAGGTTCAGCAATCAAGCTCTATAGATTACACATTATATGCCCGAATTCTGTATATAAGTATAATAACTTAATTAAAATACTCTTTACAGACCGATGTTCCATTAATTTTTATTGTACAACAACCACAACACCAACAACAAATCACCCATTTCTATTACACTGCAGGAAAGAGGTCTCAACCATGCAAATTAATGCTTGGATTTTGGCCAGTTTTCATCACCACGCTGGCCAATAAGGTTAAAGACGGTAGATTTTTGTCTTATCGCTCCCAATACCCCATCTTTCTATTGATGGCCCTGACTGGTATAGCTTTGATTATCATGGCGATGAAAAAACTCTTGCAACATGTTAAGGTATCCCCTTTCAGAAATAGAATCTTGTATCCTATACATATTTATTCATTATATTGTTAACACGTTTTCAGGATCTTTGTACCCATCAGATTTATATAGTATATGTAACAATGAATAATACCTACGGTAAGTCAGTATTAATAAAGGCAGAGTATTCTTTTTCCGTTTTATCATTATTTCATTAGTTGATGAAAATTGATTTTGTGATTTTAAATTTCTTATTTTTTTAATTACGTGGAATTAAGTATTGCGGAACACAAAAGGAAATTATTTATAGATACAATAGGGTATAAATCAGTTATATGTTATCACATATTTTTATTTATTACAGGCTGTTGGAAAATATGAACGGTGTAATTGTTTTGCCATGGAAAAATAGTACTGATATTTTGATGATCTTTTTTTATATGTATTAATGATAGTTTATTATTAGCATGTTTGGTAATGGTAAAAATACCTAGCAGGTAAGGCAGTGTTGAAATAATTATCCTCCGCTTCCGTACAAATTATATGTGAATATAATTCAGCCTTCCAAATTTTCTATAAATCTCTCAATAACAGCCATTTTTTTTTTTTTTATTCCTTTCGAAGACCATGGTCAGAATAATGAGCGTCCTGGATGAAGGGAAGCTTATTTCCAGATTATAAACAAATGGAGAAGATTTTATTTGTGCGAAAGAGAGGAAAAATATGTTTTTCTGATATTACGTCCTTTACATGGGGCAATTTACCTACAAAAATAGTTCAATGATTAGAAGTAATAAAATAAAAAAGGTTTTCATAAAAATATGATAATAACCGGGTTTCTTTCTTGATAGTCTCTTTTCCTTGGGTTTGCTACGTTTCGGCGTAGCCCATTTGGCGTCGCCGTTTCGGCGTAGCCGATTCTCCATCAGAAAACTAGCAGCACTATTCGGCGTAGCCGTTTCGGCGTCAGACTGTTTCGGCGTGTTTGATTTTAATTTTATTTATTTATTTATATATGCTAAGTTAAAAACAAAATCAAGGAATAATTAAAATAAAAATCTTTAATTGGAAAAAAAATAAACATTTTATTCACTTACAGTATAAAGGATCCTATTAAAATAATAATGGAATTATACATATTAAAAACTTTGAATTGAAAATATTGTGTTACAAAATTAAACCTAAGGAAAGATTTTTTAACCTTGGGAATTAATTCTTCATTTCGTAATTATGAGCAATACCCTTCAGGAAATCAATAGGCTTTAATGACTCGACTTCCATTACTATTTTTTTTATTCTTTCATCAGCATCTCTATATTTCTTCAGTTTTTTTGGAGGTGGATATCCAGCAATTAATTTTTCTAGAAATGCATCACGTCCTTTCTGAACTTTCCTCAAGGCATCAATAAATTTCCAGATGGAGGGATGATGCATTCTTAGTTCGTACTGTAGACGTCGATTGGCATCTTCAGCGTGATTGTTAGTGCGATCTTCATCATTTACAGTCCATTCATAAAGGTTCCATATCTCTGGAGCAAACACAGGGTTCATTCTTGCATTTCGTCGCCTATTTTTTCGTCCAATATAAGTGTCTTCAAACCAATGGAACAAGGCTATTAGTTCGTCGGGAAGACCTGTTGCTAGTGTATCCATGTATTCGTCCATTTTTTTACAAAGTAATAGTTGACGGCCAACAGTCTCTCCGCCGAAAAATTCTGATGCCGAATCGGCTACGCCTAATTGGCCACGCCGAAACGGCGACGCCAAATGGGCTACGCCGAAACGTCTCATTCCCCTTTTCCTTGTATGTAGGAACCTCGCCTGAAGAAAAGATCCTCCTCATTACGTTTCTCTTTTTACACCTCTTCTTCTTTTACCCTGATGATCTCGTATGAACTAGGCAAAATCAGATCAGAGAGATGGTCCTAGTCATCAGGAGACAAGATATCTCACAGAAGCAGATATAATCTTTTGGAGATTCATTGCAAAACTTTACATTCGCCTAATTTTTACATAACTAAATACGCAAAATATATTGCTTTTTTTTCTCCTTGAATTGATTAATAACCGGTAGAGCAAACAAATATCATAAGGCAGAAAGGAACAGAAAATCATCGAAAAAAAAATAAAAGAAAATAGCTGTATAGGAATATAGTGAAATATTAGAATTGGTCTTGGAATATGGAGTCGTGTCGTTCATTACAACAAATTTTGTTGTTTACTTTGGAGTTGTATTTGCATGGGTCTATTAATGGATTTTAAATAAGTGTGATATTGAGTGATTCAAAATAAGGGTTTTAACGGTTTAAGTTTAAATACAGCCTAAAAAAGTAAATGAAAAACATTTATATAGGATATAGATATCAAAATCCTTAAAACTCAAAATAAATTTCAAGCAAAGCAATATGAGAGAACTATTTGCAATTACAGTGTTGACACTACTAGTTAGTAAGAGTTTATCATAGCTGAATACAAATGAAGAATTAAATGGCGAAGGCAGTGCCAAAAGCCTTCTGAACATAAAATCTGACATTTGTTAATGATATCTTGTTCGATTTTAACTATTGTTCATTAATGTGTATCATTTCTAATATAATGATTCGTGATTATAAAAATAAAATTAGTTAGTTAACCTTAACTTTTTTTTTAACTTTTAGTTGGATCTGCTTATATATATATATATATATATATATATATATATATATATATATATATATATATATATATATATATATATATATATATATATATATATATATATACATATATATATATATATATATATATATATATATATATATATATATATATATATATATATATATATATATATATATTCATATTTATATATACAGTAATATTTGTTTGCTCTAACGGATATTAATCAGTTCAAAAAAAAAATACTTTGCGTATGTAGTTATGCAAAAATCAAGCGAAGGGAAATCTTTGCAATGAATCTCCAAAAGATTCTATCTGCCTTTGTGATATAACTCGTCTCCCGATGACAAGGACCACCCTGATCTGATTTTGCCTAGTTCAGACAAGATCAGCAGGATAAAAGAAGAGGAGCTGCAAAAGGAGAAACTAATAGAAGAGGATCTTTTCATCAGAGATTCCTACATACATGGAAAGGAGACTTGAAAGAAAAAGGCCAAGTTATCATCTTATTTTTATAAAACGTTTCTTTTAAAACTTCGTATCATTAATCTATATTGTAAGTAAATTACCCCATATAAAGGACGTAATATCAGAAAAAAAATCTATTTCGCACAAACAATATGATCTCCTTTTGTTGATACATACATACATACATACATACATACATATATATATATATATATATATATATATATATATATATATATATATATATATATATATATGCATATATATACTGTATATATATGAATATATATATATATATATATATATATATATATATATATATATATATATATATATATATATATATATGTATATATATACTGTATATATATGAATATATATATATATATATATATATATATATATATATATATATATATATATATATATATATATATATATATATATGTATACATATATATACAGTATATGTGTGTGTATATATATATATATATATATATATATATATATATATATATATATATATATATATATATATATATATATATATATATATATATATATATATATATATATATAATTAGCTAATATCTCCACAGATATAACACCAGAACTAGGAATCTCCTTACTGTCTGTGTGTCTGTCTTGCTGGCTGTCACACTTTCGTTGAATTTTTTTCATGTATTTGAAAACGGTAAACCTTTCGAATCCTATTGTTTCAAAATCGGAAACATTTCAAGGGTTTGAAAAGGTATTCGGTTTTGAGTAATGTTTGCCTGATTTTTCTCTCAGTTTTATTCTTGAGTGCTAATAACAAGGAAGCATATAACTGATATAAAAAAAAAAGTGTGAAAAGTCTGATATTTCGTTATAATTAACGGAATTCGGACTTCCCATGGACATCAAACAGTGTGTAACTATTCATATTAAGGATTCTCTCTCTCTCTCTCTCTCTCTCTCCTCTCTCTCTCTCTCTCTCTCTCTCTCTCTCTCTCTCTCTCTCTCTCTCCCTATTAGAGGTAATGTCATAGCCATAAATGGAAAGGTAGAAAGATACAAGTTGAAGGGCGCTATAGGGAAACCAGCCAAGTGCAGAGGAGAGAATAAATGAAAGACAAATCTATATACTGTATACATATAAAAAATACAACATAATATGATTAAAAGATATACTAAAACTAAAAAAAATAAAACTCGACTTTTACTCAGTTATATAACTGAGTTTCAAAATGAAATTAATTTTTAAACATATACAGAAATGACCCATTTTACTTGAGAAAATTTGGGTTTATCTAAAACATATCACATTGAAGGAACAACCCTGAAAAGAAGAATTGGGCTCTGTGAAATCAAAAACTATATTACGTTTGAAGAACTGCCAGTTTTAGTATGATGTTTGAGCTTGTTTTATATACAATATTCCATAACTAATTTTACGTACTCTGCTTATCCCAGATAAAACCTCAACTCCTGTAAGAACAGGATCATAAAAAAAAAACAATATAAATCACGTGTTCAACTATAACTTATGATAACGTTGTCTGAAACCTCATATACATTACTCATTACTCTCTATACTTAGCTGGATCCTACGTAAAAAGTGTTTATCCGACGGGAGGGTGGTTGCTATGGCAAATAAATAGAAATAAATATGTCTTATAGAGTATATGGAATAAGAAAGATGAATATATTTTATGGCTTGAATAAAGTTAGTAATTTATGATAAATGAAAAAGGGAATACTTATATTACTAGCTAGTTTATTTGAGAGAGAGAGAGAGAGAGAGAGAGAGAGAGAGAGAGAGAGAGAGAGAGAGAGAGAGAGAGAGAGAGAGAGAGAGAGAGAGAGATTGCTTATAGTTCGAGCTAAAAGTACTTTATCTTGTAACGTGGTGTTGTTTTCAAATACCATTTAGAGCCAGAATTTATTAATTTCAACATTATGTAAATATTTTCTATATGTTCTAATTAAAGGTTTTGAACGAATTTCCCTATATTTTACATAAAGACATTTATTTCATTGAAATGGTTTTCCAAAAATTCATGGAACATTTTTTTTCTTATGATTGTCAATTTGATGTAGTTTCAATGTGTACATTAACACGTCTTTGGCCTAAAGGTACAGTGCCATAAAATGAGGTCAGGCAAAACATATGTGAGTCAGAAAAGCTTTCTTTCCCAAACTACTTCATTTCACTTACAGTGCCACCAGGAAACGTTAAAAAGAAGAGCATTGCAAACACGTCTTTCCAAACGAACGGCAGCCTCCTAGAAGCTCCATAAATATGAGGCCAACGAGCAGTTTCAGTATATCTGGATGTCGTAAGAGCTGAGTAGTGCAAAAATGAGCAAGGATTTGGACCCAAGGAAGCATTCGATGGGCTTTGGGAGTTTCTGTTGGGGAAATAGAGAGCCTACTTTGTGGCAAATTAAGAGGCCATCGACTCCCCAAATCGGTTTACTTCAGTTTCAAGGCTTGATATTTATTTAATTTATATTTTCTTTTAATGCTTGTAATTCTCATCCGTTAATATACCACTAAAAGCCTGAATATAGTATCTCTATCTATATTTCCCCTTCTCTACATAATCATTGTATTCTTCTCTTTTTTACGTCAAATATAGCCGTTATTGTGCTGCATACTCTTAGAAATCAGTAACAGTATTTGTCCTTTCATTCTTATTAAACTACGTCATATACGAAGACGAAAATGGTGTATCTGTTATACTTTTTACGAAGGTCTTCACCAAAAAAAAAAAAATAATAATAAACTCTCTCTCTCTCTCTCTCTCTCTCTCTCTCTCTCTCTCTCTCCTCTCTCTCTCTCTCTCTCTCTCTCTCTCTCTCTCTCTGATAATTAAAAAGAAAATCAATCATTAATGGTTAATAAAAACTCCAAGTTTGTGAAAAAGCAAATGGAATTCTGTTCTCAGTAATGCCAATAATTTTTTTATAATATACCGTTTATGTTCTATATATCCAAAAATCGTAACATGGCTCTATACCTCTGGAACATAGAAATAAATGATACAACTATCGATATCGACTGTCACAGGTTTTCGTCTCTTAACTATAAACTGAATAACCTTCTTAACGTTCCTCCTAATTAAAGATGCTTTTAGAATAACGTAAAAGCAGAGATTTAAGGATAATCAGAATTGGACGGGACATATCACTAAATCGTTAAAGAGATGGATTGGTTTACCCGAAATACGGAATACAGACATTGTTTTTTCTTGCTTTCCTAATTTCTCTTCTGCCGTATTTATGGTCAATTTCTTATTATTTTTTTATAATAAAGTGATGATAGGTTATACACATACAGTATATACCCGCAGAAACAAACAGCCACATACCGACTCTCACGAATAAATACACACACACACACACACACACACACACACACACATATATATATATATATATATATATATATATATATATATATATATATATATATATATATATGTATGTATGTATATATATGGATATGTATATATATATATATATATATATATATATATATATATATATATATATATATATATATATATATATATATATATATATATATATATATATGGATATGTATATATATATATATATATATATATATATATATATATATATATATATATATATATATATATATATATATATATATTATATATATATATATTTATATATGTATATATATATATATATATATATATATATATATATATATAATATATATATATATATATATATATATATATATATATATATATATATATATATATATATATATATATATATATACATATATATATATATAATATATATATATATATATATATATATATATATATATATATATATATATATATATATATATATATATATATATATATATACATATCTATATATATACATATATTATATATATATATATATAATATATATATATATATATATATATATATATATATATATATATATATATATATATATATATACATATCTATATATATACATATATTTATATTATATATATATATATATATATATATATAATATATATATATATATATATATATATATATATATATATATTTATGTATATATATATTTATATATATATATATATATATATATATATATATATATATATATATATATATATATATATATATATATATATATATATATATATATATATATATATATATTTCAAGCAGTTGTCGGTACTTTTAATTTCATAAATTCTCGATTCTTTTTATATGTTTATTTACTAAAATCAGGCGAATCCAAGTATATAGTTAGAATTACGTAGGAAACAATATTCTAATTGAAATATTCCTGTTATCTTTATCTTCCCTAAGAAAAATTATCTCCAGAAAGAGAATGATATAAGCAAATAGTTTCCAGATTTACACTTGAAATAATTTCTTTACTTCGCTCTGAAGCGTTCTAGCTGTTATTTCAGAATCTTCTTTAATATACGAGTTCCACTCCAATCTGGGACCAAAAAAATTAAAGGATTTTCTTTTCATGGAGGTAGACATACTTCTTCGATCAAATGAATGATGGTGTTTGTGACTATAAATACACACAAAAAACGCGATAGTATAAAAGAAATTACCCGAGTGACATAGGTTGATGAGATCAAATCCCCAAGAGAGACTAGTTCAGCAAACGATCTGCTGGTCTCCACAAGGCACTAGAAGAGGTGGAAGATCCAGCCTAAAAGGCTGAGGCCTATGAATCATGAAGTAGGAGATAATGAATGGAGAAGTATTGAATTAAAAGTTCATGATAGAGATGACAGGCCAAATCTAACAGAGTCCCTTTGCATCAACAGGTGGTGGAAGAGATGATGATGATGATGAGGATTATTTGGAAGTGAGGGAAATCGCAAGACAAGAAGAAAAAGAGAGAAGAGAGGAAGAAGAAGAAAAAGAAGAAAGACGGCGTGCGAAAGAAATGGAAGAAAGGCGAGAAGAAAAAGAGATGGAACAAACGAGGTATGCACTGGAGTTAGAACTGCAGCACGCCCGTGCACTGCTGACCACTCAAACCTAGATGACTCCTGCTTAGCACAAACCCATATCTAATGTGTTGGAAGCCTAAAGGTTAATTCCAAGGTTCACAAAAGAGGCTCCTGATGAGTTCTTCGATCTTTTTTAAATGGTCGCAGCGACGATGAAATGGCCAGAATATAAATGGTCTGTGTTATTGTAAAGTGTGCTCTTTGGGAAGGGCCCCATTGCTTACTTATCCTCAGGAACAGAGGATGGAGTATCAAAAAGTGAAGAAGAGTGTGCTGCAATTGTATCCGATGACCCCTGAATAATATATTGAAAGGCTCCGAGGTTTGAGAAAGGACTAGAAAATTACTTTCCTGGATCACGCTTTCAAGGTACGAAAATATTTCATGAGATGGACAGAGGCTGCTAACGTAAAGGAGATGGCTGATTTGGAAGAAATGATAATACTAGAGCAGAATTCACGAGGAATTCCTGAACACATTCGAACGTACTTGAGAGAGGGAGAGGTGAAGAAACTTGATAGAGCCGCTTCGCTGAGCGATCTTTATAATATTATTAGTCGTAAACCCTCCTCGGGCATGAAGTTTCACCGTCGTTCTGACCAAGTGTCAAATAATCGCTAAACCATGGAAACCAGTTCAGTAATAACTACGGAAACAAGTTCAACAGTTACAACTGAAGTAGCACTGATACTGTCCCTTAGCAGAATGCGATAGTACCACAGCAACAAACATTCATTTTCTGTTTTAAGTCTGGCAAGAGAGGCCATATCCGTAAGGACTGTTGGTCAAACCAACCGAAAGCAGTCGCCCAAGAGATTAAGGATGATTTAACTTCACAGAATGCGAAGACTAAGAAGCAAGCGGGAAAGGATGGAGAGGAAAATAAATCAGCTAACGTTTACATGACGAACAGGACAAACCCAAACAGCGTTGATGCCTTTAAATCATATATTCAAGAAGGTATGTTAGCAGCAATAGACGGGATTGAGCCAACCCCGGTCCGGATATTGCGTGACACAGGTTATAACCATTGTATGGTGGTACGAGGAGTACACTTGTTGGTGGAACAATCTCTCACAGGGGACTCAGTTATTTTGAAGGGAATAGGAGGTGAGGATGTCACCCCTAATTGCCGTTTAAAACTATCATGCGAGTTGGTGACAGGTAATTTTGACTATGTGATAAAGAATTCATTAGCTGTCAAATGAGCAGATGTCTTGCTGGGGAATGAGGTTAGTGGAGCGCCGTTCATGCCTTGTCCCATTATAACGGAGAAACTTTTGAAGTATAGTCCCACAACTGAACTCGAGAGGGACTACCCGTATCGATTTCCTAGTTGTGTTACAACTAGGAGTATGAAAAAGAAAGTAGCGTCTGAAAAACAAGTAAAAAGAAATCGAAGGAGCAATGAATTTGCAGGATTATTTTCTGAAGAAGAGGATTCCCATGATAGTACGCAAGAAGAGAACTCCTGAGTATTCCCGAGCGAAGAGGAACGACTGCGGAGCAGACAGGAGGACAAAGAAGAAATGGACTTGGAAGAAATAGAAAGTTGAACATTAAAAGTAGGACAAGTGAGTAGGAGAAGGATGATAGGATTGAAACGGAAGGATGCAACATTAACAGAGTTATTGTACCATGTGGTGGACGAGATGGAGGCACAGCAGTCGTCGACCTGTTATTATCTTAAGGATGGGTTTTCTTATGAGGAAACATAGACCCGCTGATATCCCTGGGAATGCCGAATGGGGGCTAAATAAGCAGATATTAATTCCAGCACTGTTTCTAAGACAGGTGATCACAATCGCGCACGAGACGGGATGTATGGGGAAAAGGAAGACGGTGGAGAAGATAATTAAACACGTTATCTGGCCTGGAATGCTTGAGGACTTGAGCCAGTTTTACTGTGCACGTCACGTATGTCAAATGCTGGGAAAGCCAAATGAGTGCATTAAGAAAGCTCCTTTACACCCGATAGAAGTGCGAGGAGAACTCTTCAGCAAGGAATGATCGTTATTGTAGGACCTTTACCAAGGATGAAAAAAGGTCACAAATATATATTAACCTTGATGTGTCCAGTAATAAAATACCCATAAACCATACCCTTCAAGAACCTCAATTTCAAGATAATCACCGAGAAGTTACTAGACTTTTTTACTAAGTTTGGTATACAGGAAATCGTTCAAATTGAACGAGGAACGAATTTCACGTCAAAATTATTTCAGGACGTAATTAGATTGTTGGATGTAAAAAGACAACTATCAAATAAATATCATCCACAGCTCAAGGAACATTAGAGAGGTTTCATCAAACGATAAAAAGTGTTAATGAAGTTCTGCAACAAAACGGGGGATGAATGGGAAATTGAACTACTACTGATGCTTATCAAAAAAGCATGGGATGTACCCCGAATGAAATGGTATTTGGACAAGAAGTATGAGGACTGATTAAAATGTTAGTAGAAAAATAGAACTGTCGAAAGGAAGCGGATGGAGAACATGTCAAGAGCTTGAGGAAAAGGATCAGAGAGATTAGGAAATTTTATCTAGAAAACCCCAAGACGAGTCAAGGAAAAATGGGGAAAAAGTTCGATATGAAAAGTAAGGAAAGACAGTTTTATAAAGGACAGCAGGTATTGGTTTTCCTGCCGATAAGGAGATTCCAACTCACCAACAAGTTTCAAGGACCATTTAAGATTTTAGAGAAGATCGATGACCTGACCTGCATTATATAAATCGCAGGACGAAGGAAAAATCATAGGAAAGTACATATCAACCTACTGAAACCCTACTTAAACGAGAACGAGAATGAAGCCCCAAGTGTGTATGGCACAAACCATAACGACACGGAAGACGACGATGGACATGAGGTAGGAGCAGTAAACAAAGTGAGAAATTCATCTATTTTTCGAATATGGGAGAGAAATGAACTCATGTGGACAGGAAGAATAGAAAACTAAGCCAATTAATTAGAAGTTTCCCTGAAATTGTCTCAAACGTCCTGAAACCAAACAACCTGATGATGCATTAGCTATACCTCAAATAAAAGGAAAGACCATTTAAACAACATGCCTATTGACTGTCACCATACCACAGAGAAGTCATGAGGAGAGAAGTAGACTATTTGTTACAAAACAGATTAGCCAAATAAATTTCTAGCCCTTACAGTGTTCCATGCTTGCTCGTGAGAATACCTGACGGAATTTTTAGGATGTGTACGGACTACCGAAAGTTAAATTTGATCAGTGTGGCCAACAATTATCCATTGCCGTTTATCGACCATATCAGACAAAGGAGGTTCGTCTCTCTGATTGACTTGTTTAAAGGTTATTATCAAACTCCTTTGGCGGACAATGTAAAATTGTTATCAGCTTTTATAACCCTGTTTGGATTATACCAATACACTGCCACACCCTTTGGTCTAATGAACGCCCATGCTAATT
>NC_090736.1:126891446-126896446 GCF_036898095.1 Palaemon carinicauda
TCTCTCGCGAGGGGCTGTCGAGTGGTAGCCCTTTCTGTTGTTGACCAACCTCGGGGTTCGGGAGAGGGAGTTGCCTCCCATAGCGAGGCAGCTCCTCCTCCTTCACCTCCGGGGGAGGATTTTGATGTTGATGACTCTGTTTCTAACAATGATCTTTTGCAGCTTTGGGCTTCCTTGGGGCTTAAGGGCTCGCCCTCCAGGGAAGCCCTGTTTGACCTGATCCAGTTGGGTGCAGCTGTCAAACAGTCGCCGGTAATAGCAGAGGTTGGTCCTCTGTCTATTGTCGACGTTGTTGTGGCCAAACGCCCGCTGTTGTTGCGGATGTTGCTGAAGGCTCAGTTCCCCCCTCCGAACATCCTTCGAGGGAGGAGCTGGGTCTAACGGTCTCCCCTGCGGGGGATTCTCCCCTTCGGGGGAGTTCACTGACGGAGACTCCTCTTTGGAGGACCGACGATGGTGTTGCGGCCCCTCGAGGTTGTCTTCGCCGTAAGGCTCGCCCTCCTCTTCGCCGTAGAGGCCTTTCTTCCCCCTATAGGCGCCTATTCGGTTCTTCACCTTCGGTGTCCCCAGCAGAGGAGCCTCCTCGTCATGAGCAGACCGTTGCAGCCGCATCGCTAGACCTCTCAGCTGATCATTCGCGATCCCCCACGCCTGCCATACCTGCCAGCCTTCCTTCACCGCTCGCTGACGCAGATGCGCAGTGGGCGCCTACGCACCCTGTTTTCCAACGGGCACCGGTCGCTTTAAGGCATAAGGGCTTACCTCCCATTGAGAGTAAGTCCCTTAAGCCCCAGGTGTTACCTGCGCGCCCACGTTCTCCTAGTATCGCGCAAGCGCTCTCCTGCTGTGGATCCTTTGGAATCTACCCGCCAGTGATCTCCTGCAGCCATGTCTTCTCGCCGTAGATCTCCTGCTCGCCAGCGCTCGCCTGCGCGCCAGAGCTCACCCACGCTTTAGCGCTCTCCTACTTGTCAGGGATCTCCTGTGCGGCAGCTCTCTCCTGCTCCCCAGTGCACATCTGCGGGCCGTGTTCCTGCTGCGCTCCTTGCGCACCGAAGTACTCCTGAGCGCCCATGATCGCCTGCTCGCCAGCGCACATCCGCGCGTCCTGGTCCTGATTCGCGCCATGCGCGCCAACGTTCGCACTCGCGCCCACGATCTCCGGATCTGGTTACAAGCAAGGAGGCTGTTCCTTTGCCCCATTGCCGTCGATCTCCTACGCATCCACAGCCCCCGCCCACGCGCACCTGCGCTTTCATCTCCGCGCTCCCGCGCACATGTGCGCCAACGTTCGCCCGCGCGCGAACCCGCGATTTTACCATCGCGCGAGCGCCAGCGGGACCCTGACCGCGATTCTCGCCGGGTTTCGCAGGACGGGCAACCTTGCGAGTCCTCTGGAGCGGCGCCTACTTCCAGATCATCGTCGTCACGATCTCCACCCTGTAAGCGCAGAGCAGCGCACTTGCAGGAGGAGGAAGAATCTTCAGAGAGGTCTAGGCAACACTCTTCTTCTTTTCAGGCAGACCCTGTGGTGTCCGCTCCTAAGGATCGCCCGATCCTCTTCCATCCAGCGGGAGTCGCTGACACCGAGTCTGTCAGCCGTCAGCCTTGGTTTGGGTCTCTGATCGAAGCGGTCGTCCAGGCTGTGAAGCCGGCCCTCGCTGATCTAGGCCTCAAACCAATGGCAGCCTTGTCCCTGCTGAAGAGAAGGAGAGGAGTGGACTTCGTGGTAACTTCTCCTAGGGTTAAACTGGCTCCCAAGAAGTCCGTCAGGAAGGCCCCTTCTCCTCCTCAGACGGTTTCTCCTTCCCCTGTGAACGAAGCCTTCCCGTCCTCAGGAGAGCCCAGCGAGGTGAGACATTCTCCCACGGCACCAATGGGAGGAACCACACACCGAGTAGGAAAATCATCTCATGTGGGAGCAGAGAGGAGCCCTCACACTTCTTTATTGGAGTCCTGTATCTCTCCTAGGAGGGAGCCCAAGGACTCAAAGACCATCCCTAAGTCTTCATCCCGGATTCGACCAGAGCCAGCAAGACCACAGTAGAACGTCCACGTGTTCCCCCTAGTAGAGCAGCTGGGGACAGGAGAATCTGCTACCAGTCCACAAGCAGGAGAGCTGCATGAGTCGGAGAATGCCTTATGGCAGGTCCTGAGTCTGATGAGGCAACTCAACAGGTTCGAGGACCCGGGTATCGCCCCTCGCGAAGGCAAGGGTACGGTTCTGGACCAAGTCTACGGCACTCAAAAACCTCCGAAGGCCAGTGCGGCTCTGCCCTGGTCCCAGGCGGTTAAGAGCGCTAGAGACAAGGGTGAGAGCCAGCTCTCCGAACTCGCCTCCTCCAGCCGTTCCTCTGCCGGCAACAAACTCCTCCCACCTCCTCGCGTATAGCAGAGGAGGTACTTTGAGATCATGGGGGAGTCTTGTTTAGTTCTTCCTCTCCACCATTCTGTGGAAGAGCTCTCCAGGGGAATTTCTCTTGAGAAACTCTCCACCCGGCGGGTGACATTCTCGGCTACAGAGATCTTGAGCCAGGAGAAAGTCGCAAAGTGTGCCATGCAGGCCACTTCGTGGCTGGATGTCTGGCTGGGGTCTATGGGCATCCTGTTGCGATCCGAGGACTTGTCCAAGGAGAGCACCAGGAAGGCCATAGAGACTTTTCTCCTTTCGGGCACGCGCACCATCGAGTTTCTAGCTCACCAAGTTTCGAACTTGTGGGCAAACTCGATCTTGAAGTGTCGTAATGCGGTGACCGAGAGGTTCCATGCGAAGGGCCCAGCCGTGGGTGTTGGCAAGATCAGACACTCTTCCATCCTGTGAAAAAGCATGTTTGAGCCCAAGGATGTGGAACGGACAGCTGAGAGGTGGAGGAAATCGAATCACGATTCTCTCCTCCTAAGGGCTCTTACATCTAGACCCTACAAGCTTCCAGCACCTCAACAACAATAGCCTCGTCAGTCTAGGACATCGAAACTGGCTCCGGCAGCAAAGGCAAAGGTGTCCAAAAATCAGCCCTTTCCTGTCAAGGACAGGAAGGGTAGGAAGTCCTCCAGGGGAGGCAAGAACCCTATAGGGAGTGGCCGAGGCCGCAAATGCTAGGATTGGCAATGCCCCTGCGTGTCCACCAGTGGGAGGATGCCTGCAGAGTTGCGCGTTCATGTGGCAGCAACTTGGGGCCGATTCCTTGACGATCTCTGTGATCAGCCAAGGATATCGCGTCCCGTTTATGACATCTCTTCCTCCCCTGACAGCGAATCCAGTGTCATTGAGCTCCTATGCCATGGGATCGGCAAAGGGGCTAGCCCTTCGGGCAGAAGTCGAGACCATGCTCAAGAAGGATGCTCTCCAAGAGGTCGTCGACGGCTCCCCAGGCTTCTTCAGTTGACTCTTTCTTGTAAAGAAGGCGTCTGGAGGCTGGAGACCCGTCATCGACCTCTCAGCCCGGAACAAGTTTGTCAAACAAACTCCGTTCAGCATGGAGACAGCAGAGACGTTCAGACTTGCAGTGAGACCGCAACACTTCATGTGCACACTGGATCTTAAGGATGCGTACTTCCAGATCCCAATCCAGCCATCTTCCAGGAAGTACTTGAGATTCAGCCTAGACAACAAGATCTACCAGTTCAAGGTGCTGTGTTTCGGTCTCTCCACAGCACTACAGGTGTTCACCAGAGTGTTCACCCTGATATCTTCGTGGGCACACAGGATCGGCATCCGTCTCCTTCGCTATTTTGACGACTGGCTGATCTTTGCAGACTCGGAGTCGACCCTTCTTCGACACCGAGATATGCTTCTGGGACTTTGCCAAGATCTAGGGATCATGGTAAATCTCGAGAAGTCTTCTCTGCTTCCATCTCAACGACTGGTATATCTAGGTATGATATTGGACACCAATCTCCACAAAGCCTTTCCATCAGAAGACAGGATAGCTAGGCTGAGGAGGGTCGCAGAGCCTTTCCTCTGACGGGAAGAGCTTCCAGCCCAATCTTGGTTACGTCTTCTAGGTCACCTGTCCTCCCTGGCCCGTCTAGTTCCAACCGGCTGCCGAAGGATGAGATCCCTGCAATGGCGGCTCAAGTCCCGGTGGAATCAAGGCTACGATTCCCCGGACATTCGGGTCCCTATGGGGCATGCAGAACGGACGGACCTGCAGTGGTGTTTGACCGACGGAAACCTTCGAAAGGGATTGGATCTTCACGTCCTCCCCCCGGATTTGATGCTGTTCTCGGACGCGTCAAAAGACGGATGGGGGGCCCACGTTCTGAACCACAGGATCTCAGGCTGGTGGTCAGAATCAGAAAAGCACCTCCACATCAATCTACTAGAAATGAAAGCCGTATATCTGGCCCTTCAAAAGTTCCAACAGACCCTGGTGGGTCACTCTGTGGTGGTGATGAGCGACAACACCACAGTAGTGGCTTATATCAACAAGCAGGGAGGTACCTTTTCACAACAGCTATCCCATTTTGCTGAAGATATTCTGAGATGGGCCAAAGTCCACTCGATACCACTATCAGCTCGCTTCATTCCGGGCAAAAGGAATGTGCTCGCCGACAGTCTGAGCAGAGCTTCGCAGATAGTGAATACCGAGTGGTCTTTGGATCCTCTAGGAGCCAACAAAGTCCTGACTTTGTGGGGTTCCCCCACAGAGGACTTGTTCGCGACAGCCTTGAATTTCAAGTTGCCGCTGTACTGCTCCCCAGTACCAGATCCCAAGGCACTCTGGCAAGATGCCTTCCAACAATGGTGAGACAACATCGACGTCTACACCTTCCCACTGTTCTGTCTGATGAGAAGGGTGCTCAACAAGAGCAGAATATCGGTCAAACTGTCGATGACATTGATAGTTCCGCTATGGCATCATGCAGAGTGGTTCCCGGACCTTCTGCAGTTCCTGACGGAACTCTCGAGAGAACTCCCCCCACGACACGAGCTACTCAGGCAACCCCACTGCAACATCTTCCACAAAGCCGTAGCTTCGCTTCGGCTTCACGCCTGG
>NC_090736.1:126901446-126908946 GCF_036898095.1 Palaemon carinicauda
TACAAGAAGATGATAGAAAGGCTTCTTTTGTCTTTGTTGGTGATTTGAAAGCTCACCATAGGGAGTGATTAAGTTCTATCTCTCCTACCGATCGCCATGGCTTAAGAGCTTTAGACTTTGCCTCTGATTCGGGCTGTGAGCAAATCATAAATAAAGCTACTCACAGGTCTGGTAATTGCTTGGACCTCGTATACTCTGACTCCCCTGGCGTTATAACTAGTAAGGCTGGTTCTCCAGTCGGGGCATCTGATCATGCCTTGATTTCATTAGTAGTGAAGACTAAGCAGCCTGTCCCTGATGTACCATACTCTTGTAAAATTTATATGAAATCTCAAGCAGACTGGAATTGGATTTTCCATGATCTTTTGTGCTTGAATTGGTCTCAATTATATAGTAGTGTAGATCCTGTTGTCCCTGTGAATGAGAATCTAGTCAACATAATTGATAGGAGTATCCCTTCTCATGTGCTAAGATAGCTAAGATACCGAGTGAAGGACAAACCGTGGTTCAATGATGACTGTAGACGTGCTTATTTGGAGAAGCAGGAAGCCTATCACCTTTGGAAGGGTAACAGATCAGATTTAACCTGGGACAACTATACTCAGCTTCGAGCTTTTGCTCAGAGAGTTTATGCCTCAACTGAAAAGGAGTACAACTTAACCATAAAAGAAACCCTTTCTGATACAACTCAGGAACATAAATGGTGGTCTACCCTTAAATCTGTACTCTTTGGTGTAGATGCAATAGTTCCTCCTTTACTTAAATCAGATGGCTCCGTCACTCACTGTCCAAAGGAAAAGGCAACCCTTTTGGCTGGTATTTTTGACAGTAAACAGAGTAATGAAACACTTTAAATTCTTCATCCTTTATTCCTGAGGCTAAACTAACTAGTTTAGCTTTTCGATCTCGTGAGATTAAAGCTCTGTGGATGGACCTTGATGATTATGGGGGTGTAGACCCAAATGGTATTTTTCTATTGTTTTTTATAAAGACAGCAGATTTCTTAGCTCCGAAGTTATCTGTTATTTTGCGCAAGTTAGCAAGAAGAGGAGCTTTTAGCACTTGTTGTAGAATTGGTAATTTTACTCCTCTATGCAAATGTGTTTGTGGTAGCTCAAGGTCCACTAATCACCGGCCAATTTCCATAACTCCCATATTATCCAAAGTTTTTTAATATCTTCTGGCAAAACGTCTTAATAGGTTTGCTGAAGGTAATCATCTACTCCCTATTTTGCAATTTGGTTTTCATAAAGGCCTTGGATCATGTGATGTCCTTCTTACAATCTCCAATTCTGTACAGAAATCCCTTGATTGTGGCCAGGAAGTTCGTATGATTGGCCTTGATTTGCTGCCTTTCACCGTGTTAATCATGAGGCCCTTCTTTTCAAACTGAAACTATTGGGGGTGGGTGGGTCCTTTCTTAGCATTATCATTGATTTTTTAAGTAAAAGATCGCAAAGAGTTGTTGTTGATGGGCACCACAGTGAGTATACTCAGTGTGATATCCGGTGTTCAAAAGGGTAGTGTTCTTGGCCCATTACTTTTCATACTATATACACATGACATGTGGTTGGCCTAAAAAACAAGCTTGTTGCATATGCAGATGATGCTACTCTCTTTGCACCAATTCCATCCCCTGAATGTAGATCTGGGGTTGGGGAATCCCTTAATAGAGATTTAGCTAGAATTGATGCATGGTACAAATTATGGGGTATGAAGTTGAATCGTAACAAAACTCAAAGTATGATTGTAAGAAGGTCAAGGATGATGGCTCCTCAACATCCGGATCTCAGTATTGATAATGTTTCTTTAAATTTGTATGACTCTTAAAACTTTAGGTGTGATTCTCGACAGCAAATTTACTTTTGAGATACACATCAGGTCTGTGCCTTCTTCAATTGCACAAAAAATTGGCTTACTGAGAAAGTCTTTTAAGATTTTCGGTGATCAATCTATTCTGGAGAAGTGTTTTAATTCTTTCATTCTACCTTGTTTTGAGTATTGTTCTCCTTTCTAGTGTTCAGCTGCTGATTCTCATCTTTATTTGTTGGACAGAAACTTACGGGCCTATTAAATTTCTTATTCTTGATCTAGATACTAATCTTTGCCACCATCGTTCAATTAGTTCATTATGCATGTTGCATAAGATTTTTCATAACTCTGACCATCCTTTACATTCAGATATCCCTGGACATTTCTATCCTGTTCCTAATACTAGTCAGGCAGTTAATTCTATTAGCCAGGCCTTCTCCATCATGAAGCCCAATACTACACAGTATTCTAGAAGTTTAATTCCAGCTGTTACCAAGTTGTGGAATGATCATCCTAATCGGGTAGTTGAATCAGTAGAACTTCAAAAGTTCAAAGTTAGAGCAAATATTTTTATGTTGACCAGACTGACATGAGTTTTTTTATAGTTTATATAGGACATATCTGTTTTGACGATGTTCCTTATTTTAGAATGATTTATTGTTAATTTATTCTCATCATTTATTTATTTCCTTATTTCCTTTCCTCACTTTCCCTATTGGAGCCCTTGGGCTTATAGCATCTTGCTGATCCAACTAGGGTTGTAGCTTAGATAGTAATAATAATAATAATAATAATAATAATAATAATAATAATAATAATAATAATAATAATCCAACACCACATAGCTGTGTTATTTTGGCACTTGACCACTGTAAATAGGGATTTTATCATATAGAGTAAAACCTAAGAACGTTGCGCGTCAAATTGACAAGAAGTCAGTTTGATTTCCAAACAATGTAATTTCTCAAAATAAACCTACTTGCCAATATACAGTATAACCATTTATAATTTGCAATCAGTTTATTAGCATGGGGACTAATTTTGTGCTTATGCTATCTGCAAATGTATTTTTTTCCGGCACTTTAGAGGAGAATACATTTTGGGAAAATAGGTATATCATAGTTTCATTAATAAAAATAAGAGAATTACATCGCTATGAGACCAAAAAGTTTTTTTTTAATAAACTTCTGATAGCTTTTGACAGAATGTAATAACGTCCTCATTTACCTCAATATAACTTATTTCCGATACAAAATAAAACATTCTGATTGTATTCAAGGTTGTATGAAGTCATCAGTATCCATTGTATCCATCACTGATTATCCTTTATGCAATGTTGATACTTAAATTTCGGTACTAATCAAACTTCCGACAACAGCAGCTATTTTGTTCTACTGCTGCTATCATTTACAAATCAACTAATGATGAAAACGGTTAGCAATATTTGCTAGTACATTAAGTGTTATCAAATAATAGTTAGACAATGATTCAATATCTTACAGGCTGTATCAAGAATATTCATTATCTATGACCCCTAAAACAGAAATGACTTCCCTATTTCCTCAGTGTCGGACAGGCCGGGGCAAGGGTGATGAAGATGAGACTCTCCCCAAACCCCCGACCTTTGGAGAGTGTCTACTTGGCCCCATCTACAATAAAGCAGTAATTAAAAAATAATGATATATATATATATATATATATATATATATATATATATATATATATATATATATATATATATATATATATATATATATATATATATATATATATATATATATATATATATATATATATATATATATATATATATATATATATATATATATATATATATATGTGTGTGTGTGTGTGTGTGTGTGTGTGTGTGCGTGTGTGTGTGTGTGGGTTTGTATTTGTAGTGGATAGTTGAGAGAATAAATAATTGAAATGTGGCCTCTCGATTTGTAACTTTTGTATGCTTTTGCTAAAAAAGACATCCCTTTACTGTCTTTGATTCGCTAAGGATGGAGAATGCTCCGCCTATTTTGTAAAAGTAGTAGTAAGAATACCAACACTTTGTCTGTTTTGTCATGACGAAAGATTTCCTTTGCTTTGAGTGTTTGCGTTCTTTTGATCCTAACTGTACATACAGAGGAATTGACAGGGGCTGGACTGAATAAAAAAAAAGGGATGAGGTTGAAAATATCAAGAGGTAATTGTACTTACTATCGAAGGGTAGTGTTTCTTACTTACAATAAGGTGTTTATTCTTGTATGACTTTTTTTCTTGGGTGCTTTACTGATAATTTCCTTGACCATCCTCATGTAGGTTTCTTTCATTTTCGTATATGGAAATTGCATTCAGTCGAATATCAAATTACTAGGCACTGGTTTATTGTTATCATTATCTTTTAATAGTAGTAGTAGTAGTAGTAGTAGTAGTAGTAATAGTAGTAGTAGCATCCAAAATACATTCGCCTTGGTTTGCTGCTCATCTATAACACGAAAAGTTACACAAAGAATAAATAGATTTCAACATTATATTGAACATGAACGCTTGTACTATTTCAATAATAATGTAAGATCTGACAGTTAATTTTCCATAATTCATTCTTCTTTCAACTCGAGTTCTCTCTTTTCGTATCTAACTCGTTTCTTTACTCATATGAACTTTCCAATTCTAACTCACGTACCAGCCTTGAAGATTTTATATTTACCACTAATCTAATACTATTATTTTTTGTAGTTACTATTTTTCTATTATTTAAATTTGTTTTTGGTTTCTTCATATATACAGTATATATATATATATATATATATATATATATATATATATATATATATATATATATATATATATATATATATATATATATATATATATATGCATATATATACAGTATATATATATATATATATATATATATATATATATATATATATATATATATATATATATATATATATATATATATATATATATATATATATATATATATACAGTCAGCGCGGATCGCTCTGTCCGGGCAGCATCCGCCGTGCATTCATTTTGGTCCCCGCCCCATATCTATACAAATACACAATATAAATCAATAAAAATTTAATTGAACACTCACCAATATCCCTGCTACTTGTCTATAGGGTAGCCTTTCCTCTTCTTGACCTTCAAAAGTCGTTGAGGAACGCTATCTGCTAAATTCTGAAGAATTTCTGCAGGTATTTCAGCCCACACCTTATGGAGCGCCGCCTCGAGAAGTGTGACGTTTGTCGTAACTTCTTTACGAAGGCGGGCTTTAACTATCGCCCAAAGGTTCTCAATGGGCGAAATATCAGGACTTTGACCTGGCCAATCAGTAATATAGTTAACTTCGCTATTTTCAAGCCACTTTTTCACTTTCTTAGCCGTATGGCAAGGGGCACCGTCCTGCTGAAAAATTTCAGCTCCTGTAGCCACAAAACAATCCGCTAAATTGTCTTTCAAAATGTTCAAATATCGGTCAGCATTAACCGTTATGCCTTTAGGCAAAACAACAAGGCTTGGGGCACCACCGTAGGCAAACGTACCCCATACCATAAGCGATGCTGGGTGCTTTACTGTCTTGGCCGTCAAGTTAGGCTTAAGAGGATCTGACCCCTTTCGCCTCCACACTTTTTTCCTGGTCGTCTTACTCACACAAAAGGTTGCTTCGTCACTCCACAAGACACTTCACCACTGCTCCAAGGTCCAATCCTTGTATGTCTTGGCAAAAGCAACCCTTCTCTTCCTTTGTTTCTCAGTTAAAGCGGGCTTCTTTCTCGCGATCACTTTCTTGTAGTCAAGGCCCTTCGACAGGTTTTCCTGAATCGTACGAACACTGACGTCGCTCAACAATTTAGGGGTCTGTTCTTTCAGTTGCTTAGCAGTTAATGTAGGATTTTCATCTAGGCTTCGCTTTAAAATCACTAAAGTACGATCAGGAATCTCCCGGCGGGGGGGGGGGGGGGGGGGGGGAAACCAGCCTGGGAGTGAGAAGGGATCTCGTCGCTACCCCGTGCCTTGAACCTGGCCACGAAGCGCCTCACTGTTCTCTTGTTCACGCCAGTATTCTTCACTATTTCCTTGGTTTGCAGACCTAACTTATGACAAGTTATGACTCTAACAATGTCATCGTGACTTGTACGGGTCTAAACATCACTGGGGGGGGGGGGGGGGTTTGATAGACAAAAATGCCACGCGAACTCACAAAAGAACGATTGCAACTCGGCCCTCTCAACCTGACACAACCTCACTCCACGACTTCAGGAAACACACTGACTAGCTTCCACCTACCCAAATATGTAGATGCTAACTTTTATAAAAAGATGCCAATTAGTCAATTTGTCCCAGTCGATTTTTTCCCCGATAAACCCCATGCCTCCGATTTACGCGGAACGCTGTGTCCGGCCCACTACCCAGACACAGCGATCTGCGCTGACTGTATATATATATATATATATATATATATATATATATATATATATATATATATATATATATATATATATATATATATATATATATATATATATATATATATATATATATATATATATATATATATATATATATATATATATATATATATATATATATATATATATATATATATATACATATATATATATATATATATATATATATATATATATATATATATATATATATATATATATATATATATATCTTTTTTTTTGTCACTAGCTGGAGGAAGGACCAGAAAAACGAAAATCTTGGACTGGCGCTTTTTCATACCTCTTCAGGTCCAATTGGTCTAATTATCTAGAAACGGAATCAAAGTAATAAGAGATATTACAATAACCATAAATTAATTACACAGCTATTTTAAAAATTACAGCTAGTTTAAAAATGACAATCGTGTTAAATACATTGTTTATAAGTAATCAATATAATTTATACATTTCTGTGCTACTGTCGATCAATTCCACACGATTTTTCTTTATGATACACGATTCTATAATACTGCGTTCTATTATATCTATATAATATAGTAGTTCCGTTGTCTCTTTCCAAATAATATTGCGATTACTATTATTCATATACCGAAACAAACTGCTTGTTTGGTTTCCTGTTCAAACATTATATGTAGGCTGTTTTAGTTTTGTTTCGAGGTCTTTTCCACTTTGTTCAATATATCTTTTATTACACTTATTACATAGGATTTCATAACACATCCGCTTTTTTATACAGGTGAATTTCTAACCAACATATCCTTTGAAGTACTATTCTTAAAAATAAATCTTTAATCAATTCAGGAATGGTAATGTAATGATTATGGAAGGATAAGATGAGAAGGGTAAATATATATATATATATATATATATATATATATATATATATATATATATATATGTATATATATATATATATATATATATATATATATATATATATATATATATATATATATATATATATATATATATATATATATATATATATATATATATATATATATATATATATATATATATATATATATATATATATATATATATATATATATATATATATATATATATATATATATATATATATATATATATATATGTGAATATATATATATATATATATATATATATATATATACATATATATATATATATATATATATATATATATATATATATATATATGCATGAATGTATATATATATATATATATATATAT
>NC_090736.1:126916446-126921446 GCF_036898095.1 Palaemon carinicauda
TTTCCAACTAGGGTTGTAGTTCAGCAGTTAACAATAATAATAATAATAATAATAATAATAATAATAATAATAATAATAATAATAATAATAATAATAATAATAAAAAGAAAAGTATGTTAAATTGGTACTGTCTGGTACTGTGAACTGTTCTCCTAGTCCACATTCCTTCAAAACACAATATCTTTTATATGAAAAAAAAGGAGCAGGAATGCCTGGCATGGCTTACCCAGAGTGCATAATGGTTCAAGAGAGAACCAAGACATTTCGACTGGAATATTCTATACCAAAAGATATCTAGGTAATGAATGTACACAAAAAATAGAAAAATAACATCTAAATATGTTATACGTATATTTGGAACCCTTATACATAATTTTCATGATGATTGTTGGACCCCTGTATTTCTTTTCTAATGCACACGTTTCCTGCAGGAACTCTCATTTTATTTATTTCATTTTAGCATGCAAATTCCTTTGAAAATAGATGGCTAAGAGCTTGCCTCCAAAAATTATAACTGACACCCCTTTTTAGCACTTCAGGACCAACAAAGCGAATATAAACTGCCGAAAATTACTTGTATTTTTTTTATTACATAGTACATTCAAAATTAAATAGCAAATATCCTAACGGTACGTTTTATCATTTTTTATCTGTTAAGTTTGGACATTATTAAATACCCTAATTGCTTTTTCTTATAATATGATACAAAGTAAGCGTTCACTGAATTGCATCATTTACTCCTTACTAAAGTATCTATGAAAGATTCAATACATAAAATGGAATCGCAAATAATTCAATATTAAATCCTATGTAATGTTCATGAAGTTATGAAATCCCTTGTTGATAAAACACCGTTAGTGAGATTTAAAATTCAAACATTGGAACCGACACTCCTAGATCATCATGATTCTGATTTACGAGGCTACGTAGGCCTAGGAGTGAGTCATGCATTCAGGGAATCATAGGAATTAAGAGAACCTATTGGGAAAATAAAGAATTTTTCCAAGAATTTAAATACATTTCAGGTTTTATTGTTGTTCCGAATAAATACAAAAACATATTTTCAGATGTAATGACTGAGTATAACTTATATTACTCTTATATACTTATTGTAAGAAAATTATTATAGTAGTTTGCTCTCTCTCTCTCTCTCTCTCTCTCTCTCTCTCTCTCTCTCTCTCTCTCTCTCTCTCTCTCTCTCTCTCAATTGTACTGGATTATGCTCCAGAGTGGAAACTGTACAAACGAATTTTGTTTCTTTCGGTAAATAAATTACCTTCCAACTCAAATAATTTCCAAATAGGCGGTGTCTTGACTATCCCAGACTCTTTTAAAGAAGTAATATCAGAAATATAAACTGTATATACATCGGTACAAATACATTAGGTATACAAACGCATGCATATCCTACATAATTTCTATATAATATCAGGACCTTGTCTAGGGAACAAGTACATATCACATACAATGTCAGGACCCTATCAGGGGAAGATCTTACTTTGCTACTAGAAGATCGGAAATAAACAAATTGTAATATAATAGGTTTGTGTGAAATAAGGGCTGCGGAATCTTATGCAGGGTTAGAAGGTTATATATTTTGCTTCGGATGACATGAAGTAACTCAGAAAATAAGATAATTTTTTTTTTATTAATAAATATCTTACAGGTAACAGGATAATTTTATAGTATCACTGATAGAATTGCAGGATTAATTATCAATCTAAATTTACACCATCCCTAACAAAGGAAAAAAATATAATTTTTTATGATGATCTGGATATATCTTTGAAAAAAAAAAAGAAATTAAAGATCAAATTTACATCTGTTTTAGGTGATTTCAAGAAAAGAAAGGACAATCAGAAACCAGAAATAACAGAGACATGCGCGTAAAATTTGTTCAAAGAAACAACACTAAAATCATGAACACCTTTTTATAGGAAAAGTATCATAAAAAATGGCCATGGTAAAGCTCAAATTGAGGACCAAAAACGAAAGAGATTTAATTTTCAGTGAAAATATAAAACCAAATTAGGTAGAGATGTAATATTGTTAAACTAGTTAAAGTCAAACGATCATAAACCTTAGGAACGGAAGAGAAAACAAAGTTTTAAGAAATTAAATAAAAACTACTGTAATAATAAAAAAAAACTGGTGTGTTTGATTTAGTACTAAAAATAGGTGCTTCCAGCTACGCGACGAAATAAAATCAATTAAAGATGAAATTGATAATAGTTGATTAAGGGATAGGGAGAAAATTTCCTAAACAAGATCGATGAAACATCAGAAATAAAATAAGGTAGAGATTAAAAATTTAGGTAAAACCAAGAAGAGATTAACTAAAATATGCAAAAAAATCCAAACAATGAATAAAGGAAAAACCCAAGACATTCATGCACGTAATCGGATCAACATTGCGAAAACACAAAAGAAAAGAAGCATTAATTTGATTAAAAGGAGAATTGGAACAGGGGGCCACCGTAAAAATACTTTAAAGGTTTATCATGCAAATATTATCGACCAAAGAGATAGCGTCATAAAAGTTGCGAGGAATTTCTATAAAATGCTCTATAATAGTGAAATATGAAATAACTTTGCCAATAAAAATAGTGAAGCACCTGAGCCAGTACCAAAAGTAACATTAGGAAAAGTAAAGAAAGCATTACGAGGCATAAAAAGAGACAAGTAGAAGTACATGGCCTAACAATTTATTCAATAATAAATGGAGATTCCATAATAGTAAGACTCACTGAATTTCAAACAGAATGTCTGCAGGACATCTATACCCAAGGCTTGGAAAACATTGTTATAGTAAATATATATATATATATATATATATATATATATATATATATATATATATATATATATATATATATATATATATATATATATATATATATATATATATATATATATGTATGTATATATATATACATATATATATATACTGTATATATATATATATATATATATATATATATATATATATATATATATATATATATATATATATATATATATATATATATATATATATATATATATATATATATATATACAAAAGACCTGAAAAAATTAATGCTCATTAAGTTTACTGTTATTAATGTACAATATATTTGCTAGGATCAAATTACACCGAAAAGAAGGACAGCTAGACTTTATTCAACAAAGCACACTTGCAGGTTTTAGAAGCGGGTGTACAACAACTGACCAGGGAATGGAAAAATCAACAGTATATGTTAAAACCACTATGTAAGGCCGTTAAAGACTATGAGAAACCTATTGATTATGTAAAAAAAATCAACAGTAATGAAATCCCTTCAAAAATAAGTAATACATCTATCTTATGTTAGAACACATGTAGATATTTATAACACAAGGTAGTGAATTCGACACGTAGAGCAAATTTTTCTTAAATTATTTTTAAGAATATAGATAAAAAATATGTAGAAATTAGGATAATTGAAAATACCCCAACTACATAATATATGCAGATGTCATAGTTCTAATTAGTGAATTAAGGGGAAAATTATAAAAGACGATAGACGATTTTAATAGAAAAAGCAGAAACGTAAGACTGAAAATTAATGAGTAAAATTATGATAATTTTTAATGAAAAGAAAAAACAACAATTAGGTAACTTTGTCCAATTATAATAAAAAAAATTAAATGTGAATCTTTTCCTTCGAAGAATATTTTGGGTCGTAAAGACGTATAAAAATTAAATCAATGTTTATATCATGGTTTGCCTCAATGTTCGAATCACAATACATAATGTTATTCTCTGTATGAATTTTTATGAGTATGTAATGTTTTGAACAGAATTTAATCTACCAGAAAAATAAAATAATCTAATAAGTATTCACAATGAATAAAAACATGACTCCAGCAATGATGCATATTTCCTTTCAAAATAAAGCGATAATATGACATGACCTGGGAACAAAGGCTGATTAGAATCGTTAATTCTGCCACAGCGAAGCCAAGGAAACTGCGAATCATGAATTAATGAGAATGGATGAATAAATGAAATTTAGCGTTGGTTGCAGATCTCATTCTCTCTCTCTCTCTCTCTCTCTCTCTCTCTCTCTCTCTCTCTCTCTCTCTCTCTCCTCTCTCTCTCTCTCTCTCTCTCTCTCTCTCTTAGCAGAAAAATTATATATTTTTCGAAAGCCGTCAAGACATTTTTTTTTTTTTTAATTTCCTTCACCAAATATCTTATGCAAAATCTCAATCATATTGGTGAATGTTTCAATAAAACAGGTTTTTGGTAAAAAATGGGAGTTTTCGCATTAAAATGTAGAGTGACGTAATTTCAATGAAAAACTAATATAACTTCACTGCCATTTCTGGTTTTTTTTTTTTTTCACCTTAAAATCGTATTCCTTTTACTTGAAAGTTTATTTAATTTACTTTAGTATTATCTTTACAAGAAGAAATCATATATTTTTTCTTGACATAATCTTATACTACTCTTAACTTTCAAGCCAAGTTTGAGGAAATCCCTCTAATCATAGTTGCTTAAGGGGATTATCTCTTTTGCCAGGTTCCTATGAGTTAGAAAAAAGCACAGAAAACCCGAGCGAGTTTCTAAGTTCCATAAAGTGTTATTTGAAGTAAAATTATATGTTGTTTTCGAATTGTTATATTAGTATCGAATTGTATAATTACTTATGAACTGAAAACATCTAAAGAAAAAAAAAACAACAACTGAACATATATCCTCAAATAAATGAAATATATTTGAAGTAACCTCGTGCATGAAACCCAACTCAAAAACCTGCTATAAAAGAATTATTGACAATGAAGAAGGAGAAATCAACCAGGCTGATGTATAAGAAAAGGAGAAAGCGTTTTCTTATCGCGACAGAAACAAAAGGAAAAAGAGAGACTGCTGGAAATGATGGGAACGTGTAAGGTTATTTCTGAATGGGTTTACATCGACACCTCTCGCCACTTTCATAAACGCTACACATTTAAAATTACTTCTTTTGAGAATG
>NC_090736.1:126931446-126941446 GCF_036898095.1 Palaemon carinicauda
CAATTTTATAATCTCATTTTATTTACCAAAAGTTTCCATCCCGTGACTATCTTTCTTTTCATTTCCGTCTCAAGTCCTGGGGAACACTCACAATCTGTCCCAATTCCTTAATATATACTTACATTAAAGATCTATAAAGATTTGTCCAAAACCCACATTAACTGTCTCTGCAGTTTCATTAAACATCATCTCTGTTCAAGTTATTCCGCATCAATATTATTTCCTACATTTTCCTAATCTTAATTAAAAAGAAAACCTTCTATGTATGCTGTGGATAATTTAGGAGAGATTGGTCCAAACCTTCTAGGTGTGCTGTGGATAGTTTCGGAGAGAGTGGTCTCCCTTTCTATGTTTTTTTAATAGGAAATTTTTCACTACCTTTAATCTATTTTAGGATAGCTGCACTGCCCGTATAGATCTCTTCATGCATCATAAGATTAATATATTCATTGTCTTCGAAATGATTCCATAACTGCGTAAGTTTTACCAGAATCAAAAGCTTCCGCATATTCTATAAATTCCATACAGTGTTGTTTGTCATACACTGTTGAATTTTCCTTCAACTGGTTATTTACATGGATGCGTTCAGTTGATGAATACCCACTTCTAAGCCTACCTGATCTCTTGGTTGATTAATGGCTAGCTGTCTTTCTACCCTGCATGGTATGATCTTTGTCAATATATAATATGCTACTTTCTCAAGTATTTTATGTCTCCCATATTGTGAAATTATTAAAATTATGAAACATTCCCTGCTGTAATTATAGAGCATTCTTGCAGATTTTTTGTATTATGTCTTGCGAGTTTTTCTACTATGAAATCTCTTCCATATGTTATTATATCATAGGTAAGGTCATCTCCTGCTTCTTTGCCACTTTCAATGTTTTTTTTTTTTTTCATAGGTACCAGTTCATGTGTTTCATTATTTCTTTTGGCGTTTTATCAATATCTATTTCAGGAAGAATTTAAAAAAAAAAAAAATATATATATATATATATATATATATATATATATATATATATATATATATATATATATATATATATATATATATATATATATATATATATATATATATATATATATATATATATATATATATATATATATATATATATATATATATATATATATATATATATATATATATATAAAGAACAAAGGAGCATATGAAGGCAGATTAAATTGATTTCGATGACTATAGTAAATTTAAACAAAAATTATATATACTTGTGATTTGATTGTACATAGGTTTTCTTCATTAAACAATTCTTAACTTCTTTATTTTCTCTCCAGATCTATAATTATATATGATTGGTGTTGGATCCAGAAAAGTATAATAGTCAGGTTTTCTTCATATTTTTCTCATTACTTGATATTCAGTCTCTCCAAAAATTATAATATATATTTTACCAACAATAAATCTTTTATGCAGAAAAAAAAAATACTTTTTTAAGCTGTCGTTAATAGATAAAGACAATGAAGATTCAACGGTAATTGTAAGATGTGACACCTTTGTAAGGTAAAGTTTTTCTAAGCAATGAATATTACGATTTGTAGGAAACTATTTCTTTTAACGATTTCTTAAAATCTTGGATTCACCAATCTCCTCATGTCAAAAAACATGAACTTGTATTTTATCAGAAGCGTTTATTTCTTTTATTAATATTTTTTTTTTTACAACAAATTCTTTCCAAATATAAAACGGCTGCTGCTTATATTCCATAAGCCTTGGTAGATAACCTAACAAATATTGCTATATTTTGTGGTCTTTTCAAGTTCGGGAGTTCAGCTTTTAGAAAAGTGCTAGCTATATCATTATTAGAGTAGGACCTGTCCAAGAGGCAATTTTGAAGGGACTCTTTGTTTTATAGAAATGTTATACATTCTTTCTTAGACAACAATTTTATCTTATTATATGATTGTTTAATTGTATAGCTTTAGAACAGTGAGCCATAAACTTCTAATTGAATGTTGCCTTACATTTTCCTGATGATTAGACATATTGTTTCATGAATATTAGATATTCAAATTAAATCACTTAAGGTGGAAGAGCCAAGCAAGAAATTAAATAATTCCAATTTTAATTTACCTCTTTCAGAGGGTAGGAAAAAAAATATGATTATAAAATAGGAATTGGCAAAAGTTTTCTGATGGGATCCAATTTTCTACCTGAATCAGATTGATTTGACGACTTAGACATCTAGATGACGAATCGGCCTCATCAATCATTTGGAAAAAAAAGTGTTCCCTTTCTCTCTCTCTCTCTCTCTCTCTCTCTCTCTCTCTCTCTCTCTCTCTCTCTCTCTCTCTCTCTCTCTCTCTCTCTCTCTCTCTCTCTAAACGTGAAATACGAGGTTTAATATGATATTCACATAGCCTTGAACATAAATTTTAAATTTTGTTATTGATAATCCACTTTCTTGAAATATAGAATGTCTACACACTACTAAGATGTACTCTTATTAATAAGATAATGTGATACCCCATGGCCATATACATTATGACCTCGTTTAATATTATATATTGTTTTGGGAATCGCATAACTATACTCATCCATTCACTTATAAGGTGTTACCACATTGACTTATGACGAAAGGAAATTCAATCATAAAATTCCTGCCTTCACTCGTACAAATACACGCGCAAGAACAGTCAGATATTGATAATATAAAACGTCCTCATTGGAAGAAGCGGATGTTTAGATTATTACCTGCAATTTGATAAATATTTGATTCATGCTCCCATTTGTTTGTTTTTTAGTTTTGTTTATTAGCTTCCCCTTCCTACCATTTTTTTTTTTTTTTTTGTTTCTAACAGTTGAATATTTATTCAAGGGGAACATTGATTCCAATAAAAAATAACGGCAATAATGATACTGATATGGATGACTCTTATTATTATGATGAGAATGCTATTATCAACTCTAGTGTATGATTTATTAATAACTTATATGATGCGCTTATAATCGGTAATTTCCACTACAATTTTTGGGTTTTTTATATACATATTGAAATTTGATCCGAGTGAATATATCCTCTATCTTTATTTTGATTATTTTTTTTTCAAGACTAACTTTATTATATCAATTAGGAACTTATATCTTTATTTCATTATATTTATTAGGAAATAAAATCTTAATTTAACAAGAAACATTTCCTTCACTATTCAGTATAACAGGTTCACAGAAAGTTAGAGGTTGTTTTCATTCCCGTCATCTTGAAAACTGGGCTTACATACTTTGCATCACAGCACTCGACATATATTATTCGTAAGCCACTCACTGAAGAAATCAAATTGCGTTTGGAAATTCGTAAAAGTCAAAATTTTTCATGTGTAAATTGTCATCGAAATTAGAGCTATGGTAAGGGAAAGCGATACATCTATGTAACTGACTAAAAAAAAAAATGGAAAGAATATCGTTAACTTTGGAGCAAAACTTATTATTGTTCTTATATAAATATTGGTTATAGCTAAGGCAACCCAATTTCTGAACGAATGGTTTGATTTTCATTTTCCTTTTGTTAGTAGAATGACATGAAGTACATTTATTTATGATGTTGATATTATTTTCAAACCAATAAATTCCCCCAGAATTTTATAAAGAATTAGAATTGACATTATATCATTTGGTAGATATGATTACAGTCTGTTACAACGCCGTCAATGGATCAACGAATCGTTTTTCCTGTAAACAATGCTTGCAAAAGATTGTGTGTGCGTATAGCTTTATGCTATGTTCCAAATCACATACCTGGACAAGAAAATTACCTAATAATAACAATTCTAGTACATCCACGATATATTTGCACTCAATAAATACATTGTCGAAGAATGTGGCACAGTGAATAAAATAAATGTTATGCCTCCTATCTCTTGCAAAAAAATTTTCATTCAGAAATTTTTGATTACCTTCCAATGTATATTTGTCCTCTTCTGTTTTAGAATATTCCCAAGATATGGTCATCTACTCTATTGTTTTGTTCAGAGACTAATTTTTCGCTTGCGACGCTGTTCCTTATATAGAACTTCACTAATTTTCGTTTTCGTGAATATGTAGTAGAATTAAAACCAAGAAAGCAACCATAGCTTTAAAAGCATGTTGTTACTGGAAAAGAAACAGAGAAGCAAGAAATATACAATATAATAATTAATATGACATAATTCACACAATGAATATGAACAGTTGTGATTGTTTTGAAAATTCAAGTCTCGGATGAAGGAGGACGAAAAATAGATATTTAATGACATCCTTATTATTGATAGTAATAAAGAATAATAGGGAGCAGATTGACAGAAAAGATTACTAGAATGTACCTTAACCCGAATCCGAGACAGAGAGTGTAGCATAGTTTAGGACTAGAGAACATTGGTTTGATTTTGAAGTGTCCTAAAATAAGAGCTGCTTGCCATTGACATATCTCAGTATATATCCGTTTGAGTGAAGGCATAAGATGAAGTGTGCTTAGTGTTGTCAGATATCTGAGAAAAAAGGGAAAAAATTGTAGGGAATAGTAAAAATTAATTTGGTAAATAAAGGCCAAGAAACGACCAGTACCATGTGAGGGATCCAACAACAATCTTTCATTCCAGTTCCTAGGTGATAGTATCTCAAGTGGTAGTATCTCAGCGAGGTTGGAACTTTGAGGACATTCCAGACCAGAATGGTAGTTCATAAGTTCTCGAATTTTATCTCTTCACCATGCAGAACCATGTTAATGAATGTCAGAAAGAAATGTAGCATTTTATCAGTATATTTTGAAATATTGTCTTCTGAATATTATAGCTAAATTTTAATTTTTACAGAAATTACTGTTTTAACGCTATTTATGTGAATTGTAAAATCATTTTTATTCAATGTTAGTTCAAAAATATATTAAAAAGCCTTTCACTATATTTTTCCATCTCTTCTTTTTAGATTCTGAATAAGAGTATTTGTTTTACTGTTGATGATTAGTTATCCATAAATAGCATGAATATACAGAAATATTAATTCATTGTGAATATTGTGAAATAAATTCTATTGCGTTTTTCATAATCTTTATGTTTCTACGATAAGAATTTATATCTCTCTCTCTCTCTCTCTCTCTCTCTCTCTCTCTCTCTCTCTCTCTCTCTCTCTCTCTCTCTCTCTCTCTCTCTCAACACACAACTCTATGCCTTACCCAAATGTTAAAAAAATATGATTCAATTAAGCGAAAGTGTGTTACAGTAAGAAAATTTAAATATAGTCATGAATTATTTCACGTAGGGGAATTTGCTGAATGTTGTCTTTAGGAAGCCGTGGTAATAAGAATTTAACGTTATACATCATAAAGGAAAACTCTTCTAATAAAAAAAATATATATATATTTAAAAAAACTCTTATAATAAAAAAAACATACTTAAAAAGAAATTTGAAAACTACTATATGAAAAAATTATTGTAATGTAAAAATCTCTATGGCTACAGAAAGGCACGGTCCAGATATACCAGGTCAGCCAGACAGCGTACCGATTTTAAGCCTCTTCTGCGCACCTACGTCATCTGAAGTGGCTTAAGTGTTGGCGAGACCCATTAAGAACGTAGATTTATCACACAGTCAATGTAAATAAAACACCATTTTACTTTTGGAAAATATTTTATTAAGTTACAACTTTCATTTTTTTTTCTTAGGACCTCCCTGCATGGTTGTCCTTGAGGTTTTCTATACTTTATCAAATTATTAAGATATCGCATTCGAAAAAATACCGATATCTTAACAAAAAAAAAGCAATAACATCGTCAGGAACTTCAATACCAGACTGTTTTAATTCTAAATAATGCTTTGTAAAACAATTTTTTCCCTCCATGAGAGCTTCCCCGCGTACACCATTAAAAATCTCCCGCATTATCAACAACTGTGAAAAAAACTGACTAGAAGGTGCATGTAATTCCCCCCGATTAACACATGCTATCCAAGTATCATTCCTTAGCACTTCTTCAGTCTTTTTTCCTAACTCAGGATATTTTACACAAAATTTATTTACAACGGTGGTGATATTACACATTTCACCTAATACTTGAATTTCCTTTCCTAGTAACATTTTTTTTAGCCGAAATTTATAGTTTTCAGCCTAAGGATGATCATAGTGCCCATCCATTTGCCTTATAAACCCAAAGAAATGTTCAAGGCAGTCTTGATTTAGTGTTTGTGTAAGTAGGTAGTCAATTTCTAGGTCTTTCAATACCTAGTGACCTAGACTTCATGTCATCTTTGTAATCGCCTGGTTTAAAATGAATCGAGCAAACAGTAGCATCCACAACATTAATTCTGTCTGCACGGCAACATGCATGTATCCACTGGTCTATGAATGGTTTTTCTTTTGGAAAGCGATGGTATTCTATGCTTGAGCTTTTAGTTTTATTATGTCTATTATAACAGCCAAATACTGCGCAGTTACTTGGCATTATTAGTGATGGAATGAATGAATGAATAAAATGATAATGGACACAGCGTCTCCTATTGTTTACCTTACCTCTATAGGTAGCTAACTAAGGTAACGGTCCGTCACAGTATGGGTGATTCACAGCTTAAGCTGCACGTTGGCTGACCTGGTATATATAGACCTTGCAGAAAGGTAAACCGTTTTCTTGATTTCGCATAAATTAGGAGATCTCCATTAAAGAACAATATAAATTCTTCAGCAATTTTTCATAATCAAAATATCTATTATTTTCACAACAAAAGAACCATCTCTAAACAAAATGTCTGAAAGTCCGAGAGTCTCATCTCGTTTTGGAACGATAACTTCCCAAGGAAACAATCAATTGAAAGTATTTAAATTTTCAGGAGTACAGAAGATAATACACCTAATTTATATTTAAACTTATATATATATATATATATATATATATATATATATATATATATATATATATATATATATATATATATATATATATATATATATATATATATATATATATATATATATATATATATATATATATATGCAGAAGAACCACGGGGAAAATGAAAATACGAAATATGCCCTTAAGTCCTTACTAGTTTCGTGATACTTCTTCAGAGGACTGATTTATTGAGAGAGGTTTCTTTACATTTTATAGGGAAAGCAAGCGTACGAACATACATATAGAGATTTAGAGAACAATGACACTCCCTTACCAGCTACCTGGGCTTGAGTCAGGTGTTAAGTGGGCGGAGTCCCCAAGCTCATTAGACACCTGCCAAAAAGGGTCATTTCTATTGGCGGGTAAATTCTTGTTTTTTTTTTACTTTCAGTACAGTTTATTTATATGAAAACACGGTAGCCTTATCTATATAAATACATAAGCAAAACATACACATACATATATATATATACACATACATATATATACATACATATACACATACATATACATATATACATATATACACACATACATATATATACATACATATATATACACATACATACATATACCCATATACATATGTATATATACATTATATACATACAACATTAATATCATAAACATATAATCATGTATATATCAATACTTATATCTAGCATAACACTATATAGTGCCACTATACTTATGCGTACTATATAAAATAATTGTACCTTTTAATGAATGGTAGCTTAGGTCTAAATATTAATTTTGCAGCGACGTTAATTATTCAAAATACATTCAATTCTACATTAAGGGGTTAATGTTTTTTTATAGAGCTTACAAATCTCTTTACATATAAAGGCGTCGAGTTTATACATTCCATGACCAATATTCAAGTAGTTTTCAAAGGTTTCCTTTATGAAACTGGACTCTATGATGTTTCTTTCCACTAAGTTATTTGAATGAACCAATTTCTTGGCTCCTGACAAATTAATGGTGTGATTTTTATCTCTAACGTGAGCAAAGAGTGCATTATTATCTTGAGCATACCTGACACTTTTCTTATGTTGTTCAATTCTCTTTTCTAGGGCTTTACCAGTTTGACCAATATAGTATTTTTCACAAGCATTGCATGGAATACGATATACACATCCCTTGGTAATGTCAGGAGAATTCTTTATTAAGGCTGTTTTTATTGTATTTTTACTCTTAAATGCTACATTTACATTGAAGTATGTGTATGTTTTGCTTGTGTATTTATATGGATAAGGCTACCGTGTTTTCATATAAATAAACTGTACTGAAAGTAAAAAAAACAAGAATTTACCCGCCACTAGAAATGACCCTTTTTGGCAGGTGTCTAATGAGCTTAGGGACTCCACCCACTTAACACCTGACTCAAGCCCAGGTAGCTGGTAAGGGAGTGTCATTGTTCTCTAAATCTCTATATGTATGTTCATATGTTTGCTTTCCCTATAAAATGTAAAGAAACCTCTCTCAATAAATCAGTCCTCTGAAGAAGTATCACGAAACTAGTCAGGACTTAAGCGTATATTTCGTATTTTCATTTTCCCTGTGGTTTTTCTGCATCTGAGCATCACGTTTTCCTGTGATTTTTATGCACATATATATATATATATATATATATATATATATATATATATATATATATATATATATATATATATATATATATATATATATATATATATATATATATATATATATATATATATATATATATATATATATATATATATATATATATATATATAAATATGTGTGTGTATATATATGTTTATAAAGATATATATATATATATATATATATATATATATATATATATATATATATATATATATATATATATATATATATATATATATATATATATATATATATATACGTGTGTGTGTATGTATGTATTATTAGCCAAGTTACAACCTTAGTTGAAAAATCATTATGCTAAAACCCCAAAAACTACATTACAGAAAAATAGCCGAGTAACAAAAGGCAACACGCAAATGGATAAACTACAATAGAAGAAATGATAATCAAACTAAAATATTTTTGTGGGAAATTTGACTTATATATGCAGGTCACTCAAGGAAAATGAATCTCAAACCACAAGTGGCCAAATGGTTACGAGAGATAAGGAGCCTAAAAAAAAAATAAATGAATAAACATAATAAAATAAAAAAAAACACGGGAAAAAAAGCAGCTCAGGGGTGGCAGGCCAATGCTAATTTCCAATATTGCCATTTTTTTTTTTCTTCTTTTTACACTCTCGTAGAAATTATTTTCTAGCAGGTTTTGTGCATATGTTTAATGATTATATGATATATGTAACATACATGATTACAAAATCTATTATTTGTTCTTATATATGTTTTACACAACATATATATATATATATATATATATATATATATATATATATATATATATATATATATATATATATATGGATGAATATCAACACAACATCGTGTTCAAATAGAAATACATTTCTACCTCATACTTGCGATCGAACGCTAGCCCCTTCTAATGAAAGGCCAGGTCGAAACCAACCATGCCACGAGAGGCCATTAAAAGATATAGGAACCTGACGCTTCCCAGCTGTCCGAGGATTTACCTGGCGAGACATCAGTCTCTTACCAGCGAGTTTTACCCGATATCCCGGCCCACTACATGACACAATTAGTAGTAATTCATTCAAATTACCCCTAATGAGTCAATATGGATAAATATCAACACAACATCGTGTTCAAATAGAAATAAATTTCTACCTCATACTTGCGATCGAACGCTAGCCCCTTCTAATGAAAAGCCATGTCGAAACAAACCTTGCCACGAGAGGCCATTAAAAGATATCGGAACCTGACGCTACCCAGCTGTCCGAGGATTTACCTGGCGAGACATCAGTCTCTTACCAGCAAGTTTTACCCGATATCCCGGCCCACCACGTGACTAAATTGGTAGTAATTCATTCAAATTACCTCTAATGAGTCAATATGGATAAATATCAACATAACATCGAGTTCAAATAGAAATAAATTTCTACCTCATACTTGGGATCGAACGCTAGCCCCTTCTAATGAAAGGCCAGGTCGAAAGCAACCATGCCACGAGAGGCCATTAA
>NC_090736.1:126946446-126963946 GCF_036898095.1 Palaemon carinicauda
AGATTTGACTTGGAATAACTATACTCAGCTTGAGCTTTTGCTCTGAGAGTTTATGCTTCAGCTGAAAACTAACACAACTTGACCATTAAAAAATCCCTGTCTTTTATTACCCAGAAGCATAACTGGTGAACTATCTTAAATCTGCACTCCTTGGTGTAGACGCAACAGTTCGTCCTTTACTTAAACTGGATGGCTCTGTCACGCACTGTCCAAAGGAAAATGCAGCCATTTCGGCTGATGTGTTTGACAGTAAACAGAGTAACGAGAAGCTTGATTTTCTCCATTTCTGTATGCGTAATTAACTTGTGTGTTTGTGTTTATGTGTAAAACATGTCATAATGTATGTACAGTAACTTCAACAGTTTCATTGAATGTTAATTGTTTATATAATGTTTGTATATATACTACCCATCAAAAAGAGGTATGGATCTGTTATAACAACGGAGGATGGAGAAAGGCAACGTTAGGTGGAACACTTTACTGAGGTCATGAATGTGAGATACAAAGGGAATAATTTCAAGGATATACCTGAAGCTGATGAGGACCTTGATATGCCCATGAATAAGTTCAGTGTGCTTGAAGTCGAAGTTATTACAGTATTACAAAACTCAGAAGATGAAAAGTACCTGGTTACGATGGAATGACTTCTGAGATGATATTAGCAGGAAATGAAGTGACATCCAGAATACTTACAAGATTATTTTGTAGAATGTAGCCTGAAGAGGCAAAATCTGATGAATGGGAGCTATGGCTGATGGTGGAAATGGCAAAAAAAAGGAGACCTGACCGACTGTAATATTTACAGAGGCATCACACTAATTCCAGTTGTCATGATAGTATATATCATGCTTATTCTAAATACACTAGAGAGAAAGATTGATGAAAAGTTGAGAGATAAACTTGCTTACTAGAATGCATGAAATATCACATGAGGTTTGGGTCAAGATAAATAGAAGAAATACAGAGAAGATAAGAACGGAATATGCAAAAGGAGATAAAATACCATTGGAAGGAAAAAGGATTAATGAGGTAGAATATTTTAAGTATTTAGGAACTATGATCTCAAATACAGGGTCAATGAAATTGGATTAAGAAAGGCAAACCAGAAAATGCCAAGGTTAAATGAAAGTTGTAAATGAAATAGCCTAGAACTACATATGAAAATCAGGCTATATATCAGTTAAGTAAGATCTGTGTTACTGTATTGATATGAGTTTGTATGGCAATGAAACCATCTCCAAAAGATTTTGTAGATTTGAGGACAAAGAAATCAGGAGAATATTGGGAGTTAAATGGCAGGACAGGATTAAAAATGAAACTATAAGAGAGATTACTCGAGTGCCATGTGCGGATGACATCATGGTGAAGCTTAGATGGAGATGGTTTGACCACGCTATTGCACTCCCCAAACTTCCAACTGGGCTACAGAAGGCACTAGAAGAGTTAGAAGACCCAGGCCTACGTGGCTGAGAACAATGAAGCGTGAATGAGAGAGGATGAGTGGGGAAGTACTGAATTAAACGCTCAATAGAGAGATGACTATCAAAATCCAACCGTGGGCCTCTGCGTCCATAGGCGAAGATGATGATGATACTATCCTCGTCAGTATCTCTCTCTCTCTCTCTCTCTCTCTCTCTCTCTCTCTCTCTCTCTCTCTCTCTCTCTCTCTCTCTCTCTCTCTCTCTCTCTCATATAAATCAGTAACAGATAGTAGCACTAGACTTCTAATCCCTTGCTTAATTTTAATCATAATCATAATCGTATTATTCTCGTTACCTAATTTTCTGTCCAAGAGCAATATAATTCTAGTTACCGAACTCAATAAGTGTTTACTTTTTTCACAACTGTTATAGTAGGATTTTGTTTTTTTTTATTCAACCGAAGATCTAAATAGTAAATAGTACTGAATATTACTGTTAAACCAATATGAAAAGTCTTGATAAATCTTTTGAGTTTTCATAATTAAACGAATTATAAAAGAATGAATAACCAGAGTAATATTTGTCTTTAGGCAATTTTCTTTTTTATCTTTTTTTTTTCATACAAAGATATTTTGTTCACCTAACTATATATTACCAAACTTCTAATAATCGTTTATTGTTCAGCTTTATGATAAAGGGTAATCTTGATTTCACTTTTGGAAAAGGAAATGGCATAAACTTCTAAAAAGCCTAGGAAAGATATTGTTGAAGAGACTCATCTCCATAACACCAATATAGTCAGGGCAAAATACAGTTTAACCCACAAAAAATTGTAACAAAAGGTTTTTCAACTGATTCTGGTAGGTTTTAATGTACTTTTTAACATACTAAAAGTTTACCAAACTTTGACCCCCGGAAAAGTTTTTTTTTTTTCAAGATGGCGTCCAAGATGGCCGCCGAAACCTTTGAACGATCATAACTCTATAACTATCAACTCAAATTTGATGATCTTGGTGTCTATTCCTAAATTTTTTGGGGCAAAGAACACATTAAGATCATAAAAAATGATGTTGGCCTATTATGTGTCAAAGTTTAGGGGGTAGAGGTTGCATTTTCCATATATTTGATTGGATCTAACTGCATAACTAATTCGCATCTTTTTCTATTTCAGACATGATTCAACAATGAGTGCAAGCACAGTCAGTCAAGCTTCTTGTCTAATCTGTAAGGAGGAGATTGAGGATTTCAGTGATAACTGAGCTGCAATTCAGTGGAAAGGGTTACAATGAATAATTGATGCCAGTGTAAAGCAGAAAGACGATCTTGTAGTTGAAGCTAGTATGAAAGTGCATAAAAGCTGTCGTCAACAGTACATTAATGTTAAAAACATTAAAAGCCATGTTGCAAAGAAAAGTAATGCTTCTGAGCCTGGAAAGAGAACCACAAGATGCTCAAGTGGAGCTTTTGATAGTGCAAAGGACTGCATATTTTGTTTATGTACAATTGATTTGGACAAGGGACACTTTAGCTGGGTCTGCACGGACAAATTTGTGGAAACAATTTTGGAAGTCTGTGAATCCCGTTCAGATGATTGGGTACTGACTGTAAAGGCCCACATTGAATACCATTTACAAGATTTTCATGCAGCAGATGGCCTTTATCATCATTCATGTAGTAGAAATTTCAGGAACCTCAAGTCTGTGCCTTTTGAGTTCCAGCATACCCCTGATGCCAAGCGCAGAAAGCCAGGTCGTCCTAAAGATGAAGATGAGTATGAAGCATTTCAGAAAATGGGTGCTTACCTAGAACTGAACAGTCAGGAACAACTAACTGTGACATCTTTGAGCCTCCTAATGAAACGTTATCTTTCCAATCCTGATTCTGAACCCTACGACAATTACAATTTGAAAAAGCATCTTAAAGAGCACTTTAAGGACTCAATTATATTTTCTGAAGGAGAAGGCATGGACGACATTATCACTATGAGAGAACACACATCGCAGATTCTGAGATCATATTACAAAGGAAAGTGTCAGGAAGATGATGAACAATCCCAAAAACGTGCAATTATTGAAACTGCCGCCAGATTAATCAAATGTGACATCAAGTCCGAGGTTTCCACTATGAAGAATCAGTAACCAAGTAATGAGGATTTAAAGCTTAATTTAGCACTTTCATTCATTCCAACTAGTCTGCGAGGAGCACTGGAAACATTGTTCGCTGGGAAAGATACAAGACGCAAGGTTGATGCAGTTGGTCATGCCATAATTCAGACAGTTCACCCACGAGCCTTCACAGTCAAGATATCTTGGTAGGTCCTCAAAGACTTCTCCATGACAAGCATGCTTTAAAAACCTGTACTTCAAGACTGGAATCTTTGTTTTCTTATCAGATTTCAGTTCTGAGGTCTGTTTTCGTGGAATGATATGGTTCGTCTGTTTTCCAGGGGTGACAGAGGCAATGACACCAATTCCATGAAATGTCCCTTTGCCATCCAGAGTGATAAGAGTGTGATCAACATTTTCAGCGACAAAAAGAACAAATTTTCCAACAAATCTACATCTCCACCTAGAACATCAGGTTCCACACAATCTGCTGGATTTTTTTCAAATCTCATCACTTCTTTATATGAGCAGCAAGATCCCATCTCATGAAAGGTATCCACAATGAACTTTGAACGATATAGATGATGGACTTGCACAGCAAGTCCCACTTGTAGCGGTGCAATGACAGCTCGTGGGTGAACTGTCTGAATTATGGCATGACCAACTGCAGCAACCTTGCGTCTTGTATCTTTCCCAGCGAACAATGGAGGATCTCAGAAAATACATACCTTCCACAATTTCAATAATCCTATTCTTAGTGTTGTGTAGAATCAACTAAATTCTGACATTCTTTTGGAGTATTGTTTAGGGAAGAGCTTCTTAAAAACTACCTTTGGCAGAAAAGTTATGAAAAAAATGTCCTTCGAGAAACCCAAATACTCCATTGACATTACTCAAAATAATCATATTCAGCTTTAATTTAAAGATAAACTCGTAGGAAAACAGACTTTCATTTACGTTAGGTACCATTTATTATTATTATTATTATTATTATTATTATTATTATTATTATCATTATTATTATTATTATTATTATTATTATTATTATTGTTATTATTATTATTATTATCATTATTATTATTATTATGATGATGATGATGTAAAACAATACTCGGCCGAATTATTTGTGACTTTTATTTCCGAGTTATAAAGTAAATAGGATGTAGAAGTGCATCTAAAATTATATTTCGAAGTCCTTCCATAGGCAATAATAAAAAGCATGTAAAAAACCCTTTTTTTTTATAAAAATACTTTAAACTAGAAGAAACCAGTGATAATGCTTTCACTTTTATAATGATTATGTGTTGACATCCCTGATAAATATTAGTTTCTAATGTTACCTAAAAATATGATATGACGGCTCGATCGTCGTTTGATCATGTCTGGAAGAGCTTAATTACATGTTTCGGAAAATCTATACAGTTCATTTTTTTCATTGAATATCCACTTCAAATAAATATATAAAGCAGAAATAAAAAGATTTCAACACCTCTCTTGAAAATTCAGAGGCGTTAGATATAACAAAGGTTTTACTTCTATTTTTGCACGATATTATTAATAACCAAAATCATAACTCATCTTGTAAATGGATGCCTGTTCAATTAAATGTAATAGGATACATAGGAGTTACGCTCCATGCATTGGAACTCGTTTTACCATCCATCGACTCATATTCATTGAACTCTATCTAGCATGAAATATGACGTCATTATTTTTTTTTTTTTCATCTAAGAATGTCTTATTTATAGACTATCTAGCATTTTTATTGAGTATAAATAAAATCTACTATCCACCATGGGTATAAGATTTGAAACTGAATCTTTGTCTGTAGCAGGCCCAAACGCTTATTTTGGTGGTATTTTTTTTCTCTCTCTCTTGGTATAGCAGTTGTTCTTTTATCGTGTGAACACTTACACTCTTATATTTATCATGATTTTTTTTTCATTTTACTATTTGTACAGTATGGATGTAACTAGTCATTTTAAGTCCTCTCGGGAGATATTTTTCTTTTTTCTTTTGGTAATATCCGGCCATATATACCTATTTTCTCAAAAATGGTATTTCGTCAGTCAGTTCATCTTCATTTGTGTCAGAATGCATTCGGTCTCTCTCTCTCTCTCTCTCTCTCTCTCTCTCTCTCTCTCTCTCTCTCTCTCTCTCTCACAGGTGTTCAAGCAAAGTCTTATTCAAAATGAGAATCTTCCGTGCCTTGATTAGCCTTGTGAAATATCAGCTGATTTCTTCTAACTCTATAATGTGTCGAAGTAAGCAATGATCTCACTAATATGAACTGTCTTGTCATACAGAAAAACATTACTCGAATGCTACTAAAATTATTTATTATATTTAATCAATAATTTACTCAAATCATTATTTCTTATCTCCAAAGATTAATTTGGAAACATTCGGTATTTTTTCTAAAATACGTTCGTATTAGGTAAAGGCAAAGTAATACTGCGTTAGTAATATGCGTATGTGCAAGGGGCTTTTTTAAATATTTGATTGTAGCTACAGGTAGAGATTTAGCAAGTTTTCCTCTGTTAGCTATTATTTTATCATAAGGAAATTATATATAGAAATATCTATTTGAATATATGGCAAGAATATTACTTCGCCTAGTTAAATTTTATTCAAAATCGAAAAAATGAATATTTGTAAGTCAGTATCAAGCAAAACAAATTGTAATTTTTCTTAACAACAATAGTTAAATTTACTTCTAAAAGAAAATTAGAAACGCTATGAATATTATTGAAACATTGTTCACATGAAAACGTCCTATAGATCCTGGGCACACTTATTAAGTAGTAAGAAAAAAAAACAGAGAAAAAAAATCATTAACAATGCTGATTTCTTATGTCGAGCCACAAAGAAATATACAGTAAGAGTTCAGAAAAAATTGACTAGATGCCATTATTTATGGCTACATCATCCCGGACACTGAGGGGAGTGGGGGCAATGGGGTGGTGAATGAGAACATTGCATCGTTTGATTGTAGATTTAAAAAGATAGAGCAAGGCAGGTGAGGTGGTCTTCCAAAGATATTACTGTCAAGACAGTCATAATGTAATGGATAAAAGTTCTTAAATCTTCATTCATTCAACAAAGTTATGAAAACAGTGTGTGGTAAAATAAAAATGAATTGAACGTAGTAGAGATTGCTTATTTTCTATTATGGTACGGATGGATTGATATTGATTAAATATACGTAATATATTAATTCGCTATTGTCTCATTCCTATTTTTCTCCATTTTAATGATAATAATAATAATAATAATAATAATAATAATAATAATAATAATAATAATAATAATAATAATAATAATAATAATAATAATAATAATTATTACTATTATTATTATTATTATTATTATTATTATAATAATAATAATAATAATAATAATAATAATAATAATAATAATAATAATAATAATAATAATAATAATAATAATAACGTAAAGCCCGAATAAATACTTATATAAGTATCAAGACATTCGGAGAAAGTATTGAAATATTCGAAATTTTAGCGAGATCTGCCAAATAACTTGAAATAACTTCTCCATTTCCTTCAAATTCGTTTTGCTATTCAAAAAAAAAAAAATGACCTCAAAATCCTAAGCGAATTGCTTCTTCGGGTTAACACATTCAACAGAGCTTGGTGTGTGTGCAAAGAATATTCCATTACACACACTTTTCTCTCTCTCTCTCTCTCTCTCTCTCTCTCTCTCTCTCTCTCTCTCTCTCTCTCTCTCTCTCTCTCTCTCTCTCTCTCTCTCTCTCTCTAGTATTTATTCACTAGCAAGTTGTAAAAATTATTATTGGATAATTTGGTTTTTCAAAATATTCTTAAAATTACATCATTGTTATTGAAATATTTTGTAAAAGTGATCTGAATTATATGTTAAATTCTGTACGTACAAAGTTTTTTCTTTATGTTTCTTTGAAAACTTATTTCTCAAATCATGACGGAAAACTGAAATAATAGATTCCACTTCTCCAGCTTTGTCACCTTGCGAGGAGGGGAGTCATTCGAAAATATTTCCTTCCAATGGATTTGAAATAGTTTATCAAAAGAAGTGTTGAGGGTTGAAAAACATTTAATGGCCAATATATCAAATACCCGTTTCTTTTTAATGATAAAATTACTTTTCCTAAAGTGTACATCACAGTTTGCATCGTATCAAATCAGAAGAAAACAATTTATATCACTGGTTACCATTTCCTTTGTGTTATGTTAAGGATATGCGGAAACGTTAATTAGATACTTTTTTTTTTTTTTTTTTTTTTTTTTTTTCACGATACAGCAGCCTGGATCATGTTGAAATTTATATCTAAGCTGGTTGTATCCAGCAATGCACTTGCTAATTGAAGTCTGTGTTTTTCGTTGAAATATTTTCCCTGAAGAATTTATTCGTCATAGACGAAAATTTCCCTCTTATAATGTCAGAAACATTAATTATTGCTATGTTTTCTTAGAATCATCTAAAAAAAAGTGATATATTAAGTTGTTGATTTCGCAGTTTTTGAGCAAGTCTTTAAGCAATTGCTACCGTATGACAAAAAAAAAGAAAAGTTTCCTTTTAAAAAAAGACATAAATCTTGAAAAAAAAAAATTTTGAAATTCTTGATGGACCAACCTAACTAGTACCTTCGAAAGATTTTACGACAAGTCTTTATATATTAATATATTCTCATTTAATGTATCTACTCTTAAGTGTCAAGTATGGATATGCCTATGGAGGACGGAGTCAACTTCATAATAGCCATTCTTTTGCTCTCTTTTTTTATTGAAGTAATATATAGGCTTAAATTTTATCATTAGTTTAATAGCTGTAAGGATCATCATCAATTTTTCATAATTAAGAAGGATACTCTTTGGAACGGATTCGTCCTCAACGAGTGTTATAAGAAATTTCATGCAGAGATAATGCACCATGAAATTTAATTTTTATCTATTCTGCAGCCTCATATGATACTCAGTTCTTGATACAAGAAGCGCATAGTTAATCTATTCCACGAAGAAAGAAAGATTTTAAGCGATGAATTATACAGCATATGATAATTCTATGTTACTACCATTATTTCAAACAGATATATTCTATTTAACATGAAAATTAAAGTTCCTTGTCTTTAAAAGTCCAAATCAGATATGAGAGCATTACAATATTAATGATTCAAATTTTTTTTTTTTTTTTTTTAAAGAAACATCCTATTAATGCATTTATGATAATAAAAACGTCCCGATAGGTAAGCATTAGGACATAGTTACGACGGTAAATCTACATTACTTGTTCTTTGAATTCTAGTTATCGCTGGGCCGGCAAATACACCAAGTCTAGAGTATATTAGCTTCCTTCCTTTATTTAGGCTCAGAGCGTTTCCAGGTGAAACCCCTTATCGAAGATAAGTAACTGTACCTAATGGTCATAGAAAGTCTGACTCTTGAGTCATGATATAATTAACCATCTCCATTTGAGAGTATGCTTTCCTCCTCCTTTTTAATGTCTGTAGATGAAAAGATTATATTCTTTACTCCTATGCAACAATCTATTACGAGAAAGTTTCTTGTTTTTATCTACATAAATGTCAAAACTAATCAGTTCAGCAAAGGGTTCCTCCAACTACTTTATAAAGCGTTAATGAGATTTGTATACTAAACTGAAGCAAATGGAATGTGAAAGCTTAAATAATCAGATTTATATGGGAATAGGTTCACATGCATATATATATACATACATATATATATATATATATATATATGTATATATATATATATATATATATATATATATATATATATATATATATATATATATATATATATATACATATATATATATGTGTGTGTGTATATATATAAATATATATATGTATATATATATATATATATATATATATATATATATATATATATATATATATATATATATATATATATATATATATATATATATATCTACATATATATATATATATATATATATATATATATATATATATATATATATATATATATACATCTCTATGTATATATATATATATATATATATATATATATATATATATATATATATATATATATATATATATATATATATATATATATATATATATATATATACATAGAGATGTATATATATATACATATTAGAAGATACATTTTTGCACTAAATTTATTTTCCCTCTTGATTAGATTTATCAATGAATACATAAAATAAACACAATTAATAAATTATCATATAGTCTACAAAGCTTACATAAGGATAACGGAAGAGGGGAATATATCACAAAAATGGATAAACCAATAAATGTGTTGGTCTGCGTAAAATTTAAGTTAGGAAAACGTATGATGCCACTCTTCTCACGGGGAAATCGACAACGATTATATTGCGTTCTGGGATATTCTTGACTTCTGTAACGTATGATGCTTTAGTTACGTGTTGAATAATCTATTGTCTTCGGATATTTATTTTGATATTAAAAGAATTATTTCAAATTTGAGTATCTACTCTTTTATATGAAATGGAGGTGAAATATGATTCGGATGTGAATTCATTTGTTATTTGCTGAGAAGTACTGCTACTCTGGTAGTGGAGGGATCGGTATCATACCATGGATCATTCATTATATTATTCATTAGAGAATTAAGTAATGAGGGAAAAGTAAAGTAAAAAATCACCATCAAAGTTTTCATTCAAGTTTTTTTCCTAAAACTTCAAATTATTATAAGGCTCTCCTTAATATTTCAGTAAAGTACATTTTTTTGGGAAAATTAATTTAAAGATTTATATATTTCTTTTCGTTAGAAATATTATTCCAAATTAGAAAAACAATGCGCAATTAATCAAGGTAATTGGTAATTAATCAAGGTAATTGGTATGTTCATCCATGTATGCATGAATTTATTTCAAACACCCACATGACTTCCTGATATAATTAACATAAGATTTAAGTAAATTTCCACACCAGCAGATATAATCTAATTTAAAACGTGTAAAATAAAAGAAAGAAAGAAACATGCCCAAAGGACTCCAAAAGAACTATGAAAAATATTGAAGTAAGCCAAATGAGCAGAGTTACTTTTTACACAAGAGAAAAGGCTATTAATGAGGAGCAAAGAATCATCATGGAAAAAGGATTCAAGTTTTGTGGTTCAGCGAGATATGAACATCAAATCACAAATGTGAAAATAACTTAATCCTTTCATAATAATAATAATATCAATAATACTACTACTACTACTAATAATAATAATAATAATAATAATAATAATAATAATAATAATAATAATAATAATAATAATATTATTATTATTATTATTATTATTATTATTATTATTATTATCATTAATAATAATAATAATAATAATAATAATAATAATAATAATTATCATTATTGATATTGTTAAAGATATTATTGTTTATATTCATACTATTACTTTATTGTTATAATTGTGTAAATGTTCATAGATAGGAAGCCTAAAGATCTTTATTTTACTAATTACTACCTGCCTATTAGAAGGATTATTAAAGTAATAAAAGAGAACAGATAGACGGAAACTGTGATTAATTTAGATAAAATCAATCACTAGATGAAAATTTAATATGGACACACAAAATAATGAATAAATGAAAACTTATCACGTGAATAAAAAATATAATCATATATGCATATATTCTAAACGTTAAAAATAAATGATCAATAGTAATCAAAGTAATATCACAATCTCGGGCACTTCAAAATAAAAGTTTTTTTTTCTTTTTTTTTCTTTTTTTCTGGGTGCTGCAATGATAACAATGATAAAACAGTATTTTTTTTTATTCTTTATTTTCACATTTGAAGAGATGGTAGACTAACACTATGATTCTTAAACTCTAACCATCTTTCAGAAACTGATACTAAAAACTAAAATCTTATCTATCTTCCTTGATTACCTATTTATTCAAGTGACTTAATCGAAATGATACTGGAAATACACAATATTTGATAATATATAAAATGGATTTTGAGCGAAGCGAAAAATCTATTTTTGGGTGAGATAGCCATGTCGTCCTGATGGAAGTTCCTATAGGGTAGCTTCCTAGGGTATATTACAACTACGGCGATATTCCCAGAGAATTTACCTTAAGGTACCAGAATTCTAACTCCTGGAGCGGGTATCCCTCGTGAAAGGGATATCGCGACATATCAGAGGACGTATTCTAGACACGTCACATGGCAATCTACGACCTGAACAGAGATTTCGTCTCGTAGGAGGTGATTGACGAGATACGAATTCGGGAAAGAAAAAGGGGAGCCGCTCCCAAGGCTTCCCTATCCCCCGGTTCGTATGCGTGCCTGGCACCAATCCTGGCGCCATCTGTATTCCTTGTAGCGTACACGAGGTGCTACAGATACTGTATGTAGGAGGGGTCCTACAGCCCTTTCTTAGAAAGGCAAGGGCGGGTCCATCAGGACGACATGGCTATCTCACCCAAAAATAGATTTTTCGCTTCGCTCAAAATCCGTTTTTTGGGCTCAAGCCATGTCGTCCTGATGGAAGTGTACCAGAGCATTACTGTATCTGTGGATTCTCAGAACGTGCCGTACTCCCCGGAGGTATTTATTCCCGGTCGACTAGACCTAGAGACCTAAGATGTTACCGTTATACATCTTTTCAACTAACTATAAACTATGTTAGAGCTTCCTGCCCCCTACAGGGAAGAGTCCTACTAGACTCTGGAAAGTCTCGAAGAGTACATATATCTATGTATGAATACCAGGCAAGCTAATATAGTGGTCTCGCCCTATATTAAGTAAAGCATAGTTTGTATAGAACCACTGCGTCAATATATTGACCAGTAATCCGCACAATACTTGTATTGGACAAAGATTTATATCCGCATAGGAAGAAACTAATAAAACCGCCCTCGTCCCTTTATGGGACGGAGTCCTCCCATTAGGGGACTTACATAAACCAATGCAACATAGCTTGCATAACAGAATAATTCTATCAGAATTATCCCAGATAAGATACATAGAATTAAAATGCTCAATTATACCAATAAATTGACACAGGTGAAAGAGACGCAAGGTTCTCAAGAACAAGTTTATTGACAGATAATAAAGAGACAGGTTAACAACAAATATATATATTTATATAAAAGAGGATAACCCAAAACTTTAAGCATAAGTATGATAGTAAACAAAACTTGTTTATCTGAAAGAAAAACCATTAAACACCACTTTAATAAGATACCAAGGTATCAAGTCATAAAAAATCTGTATTACAAATCAATCACATTAGCGTTAGAAACGCTTGGCACACATGTCTGAACTTATGCTAGGTTCACCTTTGAAAGAAGGAACAGTCTATATGGGCACTTGGTGCCCTCATTTAGTTTGTAGTACAGTATGTACCTACACACTCACCCTGGACTTAATCGTCCCAATTAAGACCACTGTTCCTCGCAGAGTTAAACAGTAGGGTTAACTACACGACTCACTGCTACCACAGATCTCTTAAGTTCCTCTACTTGCTTCGCATAGTGGCGAAAGAACACCCTGGAAGACTTCCAGCCCGTGTATGAACGGAGATGTTCAAAATCCATACAATTAAAGAAATTTAGGGATGAGGCAACTTTCCTCGGATCGTGACCTGCGGGTGTACTGTCAGGATCCGCTCTGCGAATAAAATATGTGATTTTCTCTCTGAGTTCATTCAGAGATAAATTTGAGCCTGATGTTTCTCCCCTGAATAGTTGACCACCCTTGAAGTCTGAAGTTCTACGAAGATAGACCTTTAGGCATTCTACTGGACATAGAGATGCATCTTCTTTCAGAGGGCAGATTCTCAAGGGACCCCACCTGTTGGTGGGTAACTCATTCTTGGCGAGAAACGTAGGATCCGGAAACAGGTTCAGCTCCCCCCCATCCAGGAACTGAACACGACCTACCTCTCTCGAGAGGGCTACGATCTCACTAACCCTGGCCCCGGACGCGAGTGCAAATAGGAAAATAACTTTTTGCGTCAAATCCTTTAACGCACATTCTTCATTGCTCAACAGGGAGGCGAAATGAAAAACTTTGTCTAAAGACCATGAGATGGGCTTTGGAGGTGCTGAAGGTCTGAGCCTAGCGCAGGCTTTTGGAACTTTATTAAAGATCTCGTTACCTAGGTCGATCTGGAAGGCAAATAAAAGGGGTCTCATCAAAGCAGATTTACACACTGAAATCGTGTTAGCTGCCAACCCTTGGCCATGGAGGTGGATGAAGAAAGATAAGCAGAAGTCTGTTGAGATCTCCTGCGGATTCTTTGCCTTTACAAAGGCCACCCATTTTCTCCAAGATGACTCATATTGCCTTCTAGTCGATTTGCACTTATATTCCTCTAGGAAGTCTATGCTGGCTTTCGAAATCCCGAAACGCTTTCTCACCGCTAGGGCGAGAAAATCATGAGCTGCAGGGTCTGGGTTTTCTGTAATGAAGCACAGACAGTCGACTTCTGGACTCGCTGGGTCAGAACTGGATGTGGTATCGGCACGAACTTCATTTGTAGTTCCAACGCCAAGGGGAACCACATACTGTTCGCCCACTTGTGGGCCACTATTGCTGCTACCCCCTTGAAGGATCTCAGTTTGTTGAGGACCCTCAACAGAAGGTTGTGAGGAGGGAACAGATAAATCCTGGACCATCTGTTCCAGTCGAGGGACATTGCGTCCACTGCTTCCGCTAAGGGGTCCTCGTACGGGGACACGAACAGGGGCAACTTCTTGTTGTCTTTTGTCGCAAAGAGGTCTATCTGCAGTTCTGGGACTTGATTCAGAATGAAGGAAAATGATCCTGCGTCTAAGGACTATTCCGATTCTATCGGTGTGAACCTGGATAGAGCGTCCGCTGTCACATTGCGGACTCCTTGAAGGTGAACTGCCGACAGGTACCACTTCTTCTTTTCCGCCAATCGGAAAATGGCTAACATCACTTGGTTGAGAGGTGGTGACCTCGACCCTTGTCGATTCAAGCATCTCACAACCACCTCGCTGTCCGTCACCAATCTTATGTGGATCGAGTGACGCGGGGAGACTTTCTTTAAGGTAAGGAGCACTGCCATAGCTTCTAGAAAGTTTATATGAAAGGTCCTGAATAGCTTGGACCAAGTCCCCTGGACTTTTTTCCGATGAGAGTGACCTCCCCATCCCTCCTTTGAGGCGTCTGAGTGAATCGTCACCGACGGGGGAGGTGGCTGAAGAAGAACCGACTTCTTTAGATGTCTGGCTTGGGACCAAGGTCTGAGAAGAGTACGTAGCCGAGGCGGCACTGGTCTTCTCAGGTCTCTTCGCGCGTTTGATGCATACCTTCTCCAAACTCCGGTTGCATCCTTTAGCTGTGCTCTTAGCACTGTGTCTGTCACTGAAGCAAACTGGAGAGAGCCTAGTACCCTCTCCTGTTCGCGTCTTGATATCCTTTCGGAATCTAGAAGTCTCTTGACAGAGCCCGCTATCTCCTTCCTTTTCTTCGCGGGGGGGAAAAAAACTGTGTGACAAAAGGTCCCAGTGGATTCCCAGCCACTAGAACTTTTGGGATGGAGAAAGTCGAGACTTTTTTCTGTTGATCTTGAAGCCTAGGTACTCTAGGAACTGGATCACCTGACTGGAAGCTTGCAAGCATTCGGTCTCGGATGCTGCCCACACCAGCCAGTCGTCCAGGTAGGCTACTACCTGAATTCCCTTTAGGCGTAATTGTTTGAGAGCTGCGCTCGCAAGCTTCGTGAAAATCCTTGGGGCTATGTTTAGCCCGAATGGCATGGCTCTGAAGGCGTACAGTCTCCGTTGTAGCCTGAACCCTAGGTAGGGGGAGAGTCGACGGCTGATTGGAATGTGCCAATAGGCGTCTGACAAGTCTATAGAGACTGAGTATGCCCTCTTGGGCAGTAAGGTCCTTATGTGTTGCAGTGTTAGCATCTTGAATTTGCAATTCACTATGAACTTGTTGAGTGGTGACAAGTCCAGAATGACTCTGAGCTTTTCCGAGTCTTTCTTGGGAACACAAAACAGCCTCCCTTGGAATTTGATGGACTTCACCTTTCGGATCACATTTTTCTCCAACAGTTCTTGAACGTACTCCTCCAAAACGGGGGTGGAGTGTTGGAAAAACCGAAGGCATGGGGGTGGAGTGCTGTACCAGCTCCAACCCAGTCCATTCTTGAGTAGGCTTTGGGCCCAGGGATCGAAGGTCCAGCGATCCCAAAATTTCATCAGTCTCCCTCCTACCGGTATCATTTCACTTGGACTGCCGTCCTGAGGTCTTGCCTCCCTGACCACGACCACCTCTGAATCCCCTTCCCCTTGAGGGGCGCCTAGACGAGCCTCTGGCTGCTCCTCTAGGTTTTCTACGAAAGGAAGAAGACTGTCCTTCGAACGTTGGGGTGAATGTGGTTGACTGACCTGGCACCGTCTGGGGTACCCACTGAAAAGCAGTCGGGGCTTGTGCCACCATCTGGGGCACTGGAGGCAAAGGCAATTGCAGTTGCTGTTGCTGTCTATAAGGCTTGGCTGGCCGAGATGGTAGCCTAGTCCTCATATTCTTCCTCTTTGGTTGAGGACCCTCATCCGGGGAAGATTTTCTTTTGATAGGCAGGCCCCATTTCTGGAGAAGGTTTCTATTCTCCCCGGCGGCCTTATCAACAACCTCTTTGACCACATCGGTAGGGAAAAGGTCTTTTCCCCAAATGTTGGAGGAGATTAACTTCCTTGGCTCGTGTCTCACCGAAGCCCCGGTGAACACGAACTCCCTGCAAGCTCTCCTTGCCTTGATGAAGCCATAAAGGTCCTTCGTCACTGTGGCTAGGTGAGACTTAGCCACTACCATGAACATTTCATGGACCTTAGGGTCACTTGCCATTGTCTCAAGAGTAGTCTAATGAGACATTGAGGCAGCCAGTCTTTCTTTTGTCTCAAACTCTCTTCGTAAAAGAGATTCGGACAGCTTGGGGAGGTCCTCGCCGAATTGCCGTCCGGCAATATCAGCCTCCAACTTTCCCACTGAGAATGTCAGATGGACATCCTTCCAGTCTTTGTGGTCCATAGGCAGAGCCAGCGACAAGGGTTTACACTCCTCCAGGGAGGGGCAAGGCTTGCCGGCCTCGACTGCCTTTAGGACAGCCGCAAACTCTCTGTAAAAAGGGGAAGGCTCTATCAGGAGAGGACACAAAAGAAGGGAGCTTCTTGCTCAATGCAGCTACCTTCGAATTAGAGAAGCCCCTCTCTTTCATCGAGGATGAAAGTAGGGCTTGAGCCTTAGCGTGGTCCATAATAATGACCTCCTTCGGCTCTGTCTCCTCCCTAAAAGCTGGTTCTTTTCTCAGCCGGACATAGTGGTCTGGATATGATGCCTTGCTGGGCCAGAATTCTACCTCCTCTAGGGGAACTGAACCCAGCTTATCCGAGATGACGATCTTTCCAGTCGTCATCGGCATGTGCTCAGCATACCTCCATGGGTTAGCATCTGAGCATATGGGAAGGTCTTTCACATTGAGCCTTTTCTGGGGCCCATTTGATTCTGCCAGGGACTGCATACGCAGTTCCATTGCAGCCGCCTTCTCCTGATTCTCCTTCTGCATTTGTTGGATCATTCCAACAATCGAAGAGAGGGCCTGTCCCAGTTCTACTGGGAGACCAGCCGATGTTGAGGGGATAGGCTCCGGCATCTGAACCGGAGTAGCCGACACCTCGTCGACCTCATCCTCTACGACATCCGGGGTTTGAACTTGATCCTGACCTTCTGCCAGGAGGTCTTCTTCCAAACGTTCGTCCAGGTCAGACATCCTGTCATACAACTGGATGTCTTGCATCGCAACTGCGACTTCCACGTCCACCTGGACTTGATCTTGAGGGATCTCCTCTTGAGGCTGGGGAATACTGCCTCGGCCGATGCCTGGGGAAAAAGATACGCCCTCATCTTCTCACTTGGAAGATAAGGGCCAGAGGTGTTCTTCTTGA
>NC_090736.1:126968946-126981446 GCF_036898095.1 Palaemon carinicauda
AATAAAGTGTTGGGGGGTGTTGGTGAAAATGGCCAAAAAATAGATTTTATTCATAACAATAATTACACATGCTGCACACTCACGTCAGTTGTTAGGAAAATATATATTATGCCTATTTTAAGTAGAGGTTGTACTGGTGAAATTTTAATTTTACTACATGGGGTACGGTGAGGTTTAAAATAGAAAAATCCACTTTTGATGGTATTTGTTGACTATGGAAAAGCCTTTTGATAGTGTGAACTGGCCACTTTTGTTGAGAGTCCTGCGTTATTATGGAGTTAATCTTAAATATCTAAATTTGATTAGGTCTGTTCATGACCCTAGCAAGGAAAAAGTTAATGTTAATGGAGTCTTATTGAATGAATTTGCAGTAAATAGTTGAATACTTCAAGGGAATGTGTTGTCACTAATACTTTTTATCCTCCTCATGGATTTTATAATGCATAGAACAGTTGGGGATGTCGGAGAAGGATTGGAGTGGATTGATAATAGGAAATTAGCAGACCCAGAACATGCTGATGACGCTGTCCTTATTAGCAAAACGCCACAGGAATTGCAGATCTTTCTTACCAGAATGCGTGAAATATCACATAAGGTTAGGATCAAAGTAAATAGAGGAAATAGAGAGATGATGAGAACTAAATATGCAATAAATGAGGAAATATCATTGGTAAGAGAAAGGATTAATAAGGTAAAATCTTTCAAATACTCAGGAACTATAATCTCTAAAACAGGGTCTTTAAAATTAGATTTTAATGAAAGATTGGAAAAAAAGGAAATCAGACAATGGCTAGGCCAAGTAAAATTTAGAAATCAAGTCCCCTGAAATTGCATATAAAAATCCGGCTATATATCATTTTTGTCAAATTGGTGTTACCTTATGGACATGAGTCGTTGTATGACAATGAACCAATATTCAACAAATTTTGTAAATTTAAAAAACAAAGCCCTCAGAAGGACATTGGGGGTTGAATGGCAGGACAGGATTAGAAATGAAATTATAAAAGAGATCACTCATGCACCATATGAGGATGAAATCATGGTGAGGGGTAGATGGAGATGGTTTGGACATTCTATTCACAGTACCCAAGAGAGAATATTTCACCAATATTTCAAGTGGGCTCTACCAAGCACTAGAAGATCTGGAAGACTCAGGCCTACATGGATGAGGACTATGAAGTTTGAAGTAAGAAAGGATGGATGGAGAAGTATTGACTTAAAAGCTCAAGATAGAGACGAATGGCGAAATCTAACTGAGGCCCTTTCCATATATAGGCGTAAGCGGAGATGATGATGATGTGGATGATGATGATGATGAATTAAATTAGCATCGTTATGAATATATCAGCGGAAAAGGTGTTACAATTTTAATAATTACATCAAATTGAACATCAAGCCTCCCACTGTTTTTGCCGTATCGTGAGATGAAATTTTCCAACACTCAGAAATTCGATATATTTGATGCACCATAACTTGGGTTCATATAGTATGTCAATTATTTATTTTGTAATATACAACATGATACAGGAATATATATGTGCTCTACCGAGTGCCTGTTTTAGTTCCTTAATATATAGACTGCAGATGGTGTACATTTTTGTTTTTTCTTGACCGTCTCGAAGGTGCATTTAGCATTGATTTTTTTTTTCTTATAGACTGCACATTCCGCTTGACAAAAACAGGGATGTTCTCTATATTTCTCAAATAGGTATGATGATATTTTTTTTTCCTTTATTCAAAGGGTACATTACTAACATTGGGTATAGCTGAAGCACAGATATCCATCATTCGGTTTGATAAGTTAGGCACTATGGCACTGGGCAGGTATATGTAGCAAAAGTGGGCACATTCTAATATATGGTTCGCTTAGGTAATGAATCTTTTAGGGATGGTGCTTTATTTGTTTGAGCCTTAAAAAAAAAAAAAAAAAAAAAAAAAAAAAAAAAAAAAAAAAAAGCGCAGGCCGGTATACGGCAGTTAAAAGATTCAATGAGGTGTCAACAGCCAGTCAGTATTTGCTGACCTATTAAAGGGGAAGTATATTTACGAAAACCCCTCCTCTCACCCACATTGCTCAATGACAACTCACTTCGATTGCAGGTGGAACCTTCCAGAGGTATGGTGGCAGCAGGAAGGTATGAGTAGGAGACTTAGGTTTGTATAGTGAGTGAAAAATACTTAATACCTCCAACTGCCACAGCCTCTGTACCATAGTCTTCCACAGTCTTGGGCAAGAGTTCCTTTGCTTGAGAGTACACACGGGAACCGTGTTTATGTGTATTTCTCTTCTTTCTGTTTTGTAAAGTTTTTATAGTTTTTTGTATGAAAGATGTATTTTAATGTTGCTACTATTATTGAAATATTTCATCTTTATTGTTAAGTACCTCTCTTGTAGTCTACTTATTTCCTTATTTCCGTCCTCACTGGACTATTTTCTCTGTGGGAGGCTGTGAGCTTAGAGCATCTTCCATTTACAACTAGGGTTGTATGTCAGTAAATAATAGAAATAATAATAAGAATGTTAATAATAGTAGTAAAATGTGTTATTCATTCCTACAAATGAACAAATATTCGAGGTACACAGCCCTGATATCAAGGGAGGTTCTCGAGCTGAAAATCTCTATATTGTAACAGTTGGCTAAATGTTCATAAATGGTTTGTGTCTTCCCAAAAGCGATAAATTTTTAATACATGGGCTAAGTTAGCATACCTGCCCTGGAATCGAGTTCCAGCAGTCCGGATACTTAAGTATAAACTCCTAGAGAGTAGAAGAATAAAAGGAAAAGAAGGGGCCAATCACTCTTTACTTTCCTTCCTGTGAGAAAAAACAAGGTAGCTCTACCATCATATATGCTGGTATAAAATGCTCTGGAGAATCCCCTTTTTCAGGCTACTTCTAAGGCTGCAATGATGCTGCTATAACTTTAGACTGGCCGGAGGAAGAAGATGGCTGTTGATGATGGAAGTACACTGCCCACATGGGGAGCGAGTCCTGACTGCTCTTTCTTTTCTTATGTTGTGGTTTCCAATCCCTCAGAGGAAAAGAACTTGGCATGTTTAAGAGATGCATTTGGAAGCTCTAATCTTTTTCTTGATGCCCGATGCTTTTAAGAATTTTAGCGGATACTGCAACTCACCACTTTTGGACACAGTTGACCCACTGGGTAGCCTGGTGCATCAGAAACTCAATGGCCCTCACTTGTGTCAGGCCCATATCGTCTTCATGTGCTTCTTGTCTGATTCCATGAGATCTTCTATATTATTAGGAAAGCCAACTGCTCAGGACTTATTGTCCAACTACGGCGCCATTTACAAGGTAGCCATAGCCGTATCCTTCATTAAAGAGGGTTCTTCGGCCGGGAAGAGTACCAAAAACTAAGTCCCCAATTTCAAATTGAAAACTACAGCTTCAAGAGTGAGGTGTAAAGGAAAGAGTCTCTGCGTCCAAAAATCCTACCTCTGCAAAATAAACACTGATGGAAAAAAGTGGTGAGTTTTCCCTGGCTTAAAACATTCCCTCCCTGCAGAAATCTGCGAGTCCACCTTCTCCAAAGCTTCCGTGGACTGGATAGACCACAAGAGCTCCAAACGAGATCTAGAGTGGGAATTCCAATGCCGTTTACTTTCCGGATATACAAGAGTAACTGGAGAAAAGTGGAGTCGGACTCCCCCTTCTCCATATCCAAGGTCTTACGGATAGCTGGATTCGGTGATAAACCATCGAAATCATCTGAACTGGTACAAAATCCTCATCCGTCTTGGTTGCCATACCCAGCCTGCTCTGAGGGGAGTCAATGTCATCATCGGCATTTTAAAGCTGCGGTCACATTTCTGTGGTAGGCCTTTGGGTGATAGGGAAAAATCCCGAAAATTGGAATACCGCAGGCCTTTTCAGAAATTATTCCAACATCTAACACAGTTCACCATGGCATACACATCTCATAATACGTAGTAGGCGACCAGGGGAGATGCAATCTGTAGGCACACTGCAAGAAGGGGGGTCCATAGGGATACACCGCTATGCAATACACCTCTTTATATGGGATCCGATTGCATTTGACAAAGTGAGACATTTCAATTGATCGGGCACATTGCTGTAGTGATCTTTTGTGTACCAATACATATGCAATATGTATCGGAGCATGAGTGATCCATGGGAGTCCTGTACATAAGTTGCAGGGAATGAATTATGCTTACAAAATTATTTTGAATCAAAGAAGGAAAAAAACTCTTTTTAATTCAAAAGTTATATAGTGCGATCATATTTCTTATTTTTTTTTTTTGGTTTATCATATAATTTTCTCAATTCCCTCTTTTACCCTTTTTCACAAAACATTAAAATCCGAACATAACCCTTATCCATTGACTTGGTTTTTGCTCATTTAACTTTTTATTTAAAATGGACACATGCTTGACATCTCTCTCTCTCTCTCTCTCTCTCTCTCTCTCTCTCTCTCTCTCTCTCTCTCTCGTGAATAGGATCATTAGATGAAACAAATAGAGTACACGAATATCTTAGTTTAAGGGTAGTAATTATATACATTCACATACTCCCATGCACACAAACATACACACACATACACAGACAAACCTTCACTTTGAAGTAGATTCAAATATATAATTCTCTAATGTTTTCAATGGAGTTCTTATTAAAATTGGATATCTATAATACTACATTTTAACCATAGTTAGTCAGTGCAGTGTTCAGATATTGCAAAGTAGTTTTACCCAATTTCCCGGCGTTCGATCCCAAGTATGAGGTAGAAATTTATTTCTATTTGAACACGATGTTGTGTTGATATTTATCCATATTGACTCATTAGGGGTAATTTGAATGAATTACTACCAATTGTGTCACGTGGTGGGCCGGGAAATTGGGTAAAACTCGCTGGTAAGAGACTGATGTCTCGTCAGGTAAATCCTCGGACAGCTGGTAGCGTCAGGTTCCAATTTCTTTTATGGTCTCTCGTGACATGGTTGGTTTCGACCTGGCCTTCCATTAGAAGGGGCTAGCGTTCGATCCCAAGTATGAGGTAGAAATTTATTTCTATTTGAACACGATGTTGTGTTGATATTTATCCATATTGACTCATTAGGGGTAATTTGAATGAATTACTACCAATTGTGTCACGTGGTGGGCCGGGAAATTGGGTAAAACTCGCTGGTAAGAGACTGATGTTTCGTCAGGTAAATCCTCAGACAGCTGGTAGCGTCAGGTTCCAATTTCTTTTATGGTCTCTCGTGACATGGTTGGTTTCGACCTGGCCTTCCATTAGAAGGGGCTAGCGTTCGATCCCAAGTATGAGGTAAAAATTTATATATATATATATATATATATATATATATATATATATATATATATATATATATATATATATATATATATATATATATGGATAAATATCAACACAACATCGTGTTCAAATAGAAAAAAATAAATTTCTACCTCATACTTGGGATCGAACGCTACACCCTTCTAATGATTTTATACAATCTACCAGGTAAGCTATACTTACTATTGAGCTGATTCTGGTTCCAGAATTAATCGCGTATCATCTTCATCATCATCTCCTACTCCAATTGACGCAAAGGGCCTCGATTAGATTTCACAAGTCGTCTTTATCTTGAGATTTTAAATCCATAATCCTTCGTTCATCATCTATATAAGGCTTCAAAGTCCTCATATCATATAGGCCTAGGTCTTCCATCTCTTCTAGTGCCCTGTGGAATTTGGTGAAGTAATCTCTCTTGGGGAATGTGAAAATTATATATATATGTATATATATATATATATATATATATATATATATATATATATATATATATATATATATATATGGATATATATATATATATATATATATATATATATATATATATATATATATATATATATATATATATATATATATATATATATATACAACGGATTTTGAGCGATACGAAAAATCTATTTTTGGGTGAGATGGCCATGTCTTCCTGATGGAAGTTCCTATAGGGTAGCTTCCTAGGGTATATTACAACTACGGCGATATTCCCAGAGAATTTACCTTAAGGTACCAGAATTCTAACTCCTGGAGCGAATATCCCTCGTGAAAGGGATATCGCGACATATCAGAGGACGTATTCTTGACACGCCACATGGCAATCTGCACCCCGAACAGAGATTACGTATCGCAGGGGGCAATTAACAAGAAACGAAATCGGGAAAGAAAAAGGGGGAGCCACTCCCAAGGCTCCCTATCTCCCGTTTTTTAAGCGTGCCTGGTGCCAATCCTGGCGCCATCTGTATTCCTTGTAGCGTACACGAGGTGCTACAGATACTGTATGTAGGGAGGGGTCCTACAGCCCTTTCTTAGAAAGGCAAGGACGGGTCCATCAGGACGACATGGCCATCTCACCCAAAAATAGATTTTTCGCTTCGCTCAAAATCCGTTTTTTGGGCTCAAGCCATGTCGTCCTGATGGAAGTATACCAGAGCATTACTGTATCTGTGGATTCTCAGAACGTGCCGTACTCCCCGGAGGTAATTATTCCCGGTCGACTAGACCTAGAGACCTAAGATGTTATTGTTATACATCTTTTCAACTAACTATAAACTATGTTAGAGCTTCCTGCCCCCTACAGGGAAGAGTCCTACTAGACTCTGGAAAAGTCTCGAAGAGTACATATACCTATGTATGAATACCAAGCAAGCTCATATAGTGGTCTCACCCTATATTAAGTAAAGCATAGTTTGTAAAGAACCACTGCGTCAATATGAAATATCGACCAGTTCTCCGCACAATACATGTATTGGACAAAGGTTTATATCCGCATAGGAGGAAAACCAATGCAACATAGCTTGCATAAAGGAACAATTCTATTAGAATTATCCCAGATAAGGTACATAGAATGAATGCTCAATTATACCAATAAATTGACACAGGTGAAGGAGACGCTAGGTTCTCAAGAACCAGTTTATTGACAGGCAATAAATAGAAAGGTTAACCACAATTATATATATATGTATATATATATATATATATATATATATATATTTATATATATATATATATATATATATATATATATATATATATATATATATATATATATATATATATATGTATATATATATATATATATATATATATATATATATATATATATATATATATATATATATATATATATATATATATATATATATATATATATATAAGGAGAGGATAACCCAAAACTTTAAGCATAAGTATGATAGTAAACAGAACATGTTTGTCTGAAAGAAAAAACATTAAATGCCACTTTTAAGATACCGAGGTATCAAAGTCATAAAAGTCTGTATTACAAATCAATGACATTAGCGTTAGAAACGCTCGGCACACATGTCTGCACTTATGCTAGGTTCACCTTTGGAAATGGAACAGTCTACATGGGCAACACAGTGCCTCACTTAGTTTGTAGTACAGTATGTAACTACACACTCACCCTGGAATTAATCGTCCCAATTAAAACCACTGTTCCTCGCAGAGTTAAACAGTAGAGTTAACAACGCGACCCACTGCTACCACAGATCTCTTTAGTTCCTCTACTTGCTTCACCTAGTGGCGAAAGAACACTCTGGAAGACTTCCAGCCAGTGTATGAACGAAGATGTTCAAAATCCATACAATTAAAGAAATTTAAGGATGAGGCAACTTTCCTCGGATCGTGACCTGCGGGTGTACTGTCAGGATCCGCTCTGCGAATAAAATATGTGATTTTCGCTCTGAGTTGATTCAGAGATAAATTTGAGCCTGATGTTTCTCCCCTGAATAGTTGACCACCCTTGAAGTCTGAAGTTCTATGAAGATAGACCTTTAGGCATTCTACTGGACATAGAGATGCATCTTCTTTCAGAGGGCATATTCTCCAGGGACCCCACCTGTTGGTGGGTAACTCATTCTTGGCGAGAAACGTAGGATCCGGAAACAGGTTCAGTTCTCCCCCATCCAGGAACTGAACACGACCTTCCTCTCTCGAGAGGGCTACAATATCACTAGCCCTGGCCCCGGACGCGAGTGCAAATAGGAAAATAACTTTTTGTGTCAAATCCTTTAACGCACACTCTTCATTGCTCAACAGAGAAGCGAAATGAAGAACTTTGTCTAAAGACCATGAAATGGGCTTTGGAGGTGCTGAAGGTCTGAGCCTAGCACAGGCTTTCGGGACTTTATTAAAGATCTCGTTACCTAGGTCGACCTGGAAGGCATATAGAATGGGTCTTGTCAAAGCAGACTTACAAGCTAAAATCGTGTTAGCTGCCAATCCTTGACCATGGAGGTGGATGAAGAAAGATAAGCAGAAGTCTGTCGAGATCTCCTGCGGATTCTTCGCCTTGACAAAGGCCACCCATTTTCTCCAAGATGACTCATATTGCCTTCTAGTAGATTTGCACTTATATTCCTCAAGGAAGTCTATGCTGGCTTTCGAAATCCCGAAACGCTTTCTCACCGCTAGGGAGAGAAAATCATGAGCTGCAGGGTCCGGGTTTTCTGTAATGAAGCACAGACAGTCGACTTCTGGACTCGCTGGGTCAGAACTGGATCTGGTAGCGGTACAAACTTCAGCTTTAGTTCCAATGCCAGGGGGAACCACACGCTGTTCGGCCACTTGTGGGCCACTATTGCTGCTACCCCCCTTGAAGGATCTCAGTTTGTTGAGGACCCTCAACAGAAGGTTGTGAGGAGGGAACAGATAAATCCTGGACTATCTGTTCCAGTCGAGGGACATCGCGTCCACTGCTTCCGCTAAGGGGTCCTCGTACGGGGACACGAACAGGGGCTACTTCTTGTTGTCTTTTGTCGCAAAGAGGTCTATCTGCAGTTCTGGGACTTGATTCAGAATGAAGGAGAATGATCCTGCGTCTAACGACCATTCCGACTCTATCGGTTTGAACCTGGATAGAGCGTCCGCTGTCACATTGCGGACTCCTTGAAGGTGAACTGCCGACAGGTACCACTTCTTCTTTTCCGCCAATCGGAAGATGGCCAACATCACCTGGTTGAGAGGTGGTGACCTCGATCCTTATCGATTCAAGCATCTCACAACTACCTCGCTGTCCATCACCAACCTTATGTGGATCGAGTGACACGGGGAGACTCTTTAAGGTAAGGAGCACTACCATAGCTTCTAGAAAGTTTATGTGAAAGGTCTTGAATAGCTTGGACCAAGTCCCCTGGACTTTTTTCCGATGAGAGTGACCTCCCCATCCCTCCTTCGAGGCGTCTGAGTGAGTCGTCACCGACGGGGGAGGTGGCTGAAGAAGAACCGACTTCTTTAGATGTCTGGCTTGGGACCAAGGCCTGAGAAGAGTACTTAGCCGAAGCGGAACTGGTCTTCTCAGATCTCTTCGCGCGTTTGATGCATAACTTCTCCAAACTCCGGTTGCATCCTTTAGCTGTGCTCTTAGCACTGGGTCTGTCACCGAAGCAAACTGGAGAGAGCCCAGTACCCTCTCCTGTTCGCGTCTTGATATCCTTTCGGAATATAGAAGTCTCTTGACAGAACCCGCTATCTCCTTCCTTTTCTTCGCCGGGATGGAGAAACGGTGTGACAAAAGGTCCCAGTGGATTCCCAGCCACTGGAACTTTTGAGATGGAGAAAGTCGAGACTTTTTTCTGTTGATCTTGAAGCTTAGGTACTCTAGGAACTGGATCACTTGACTGGAAGCTTGCAAGCATTCGGTCTCGGATGCTGCCCACACCAACCAGTCGTCCAGGTACGCTACTACCTGAATTCCCTTTAGTCGTAATTGTTTGAGAGCTACGCTCGCAAGCTTCGTAAAAATCCTTGGGGCTATGTTTAGCCCGAATGGCATGGCTCTGAAGGCGTATAGTCTTCGTTGTAGCCTGAACCCTAGGTAGGGGGAGAGTCGACGGCTGATTGGAATGTGCCAATAGGCGTCTGACAAGTCTATAGAGACGGAATATGCCCTCTTGGGCAGTAAGGTCCTTATGTGTTGCAGTGTTAGCATTTTGAATTTGCAATTCACTATGAACTTGTTGAGTGGCGACAAGTCCAGAATGACTCTGAGCTTTTCCGAGTCTTTCTTGGGAACACAAAACAGCCTCCCTTGGAATTTGATGGACTTCACCTTTCGGATCACATTTTTCTCCAACAGTTCTTGAACGTACTCCTCCAGAACGGGGGTGGAGTATTGGAAAAACCGAAGGCACGGGGGTGGAGTGCTGTACCAGCTCCAGGCCAGTCCATTCTTGAGTAGGCTGTGGGCCCAGGGATCGAAGGTCCACCGATCCCGAAATTTCAGAAGTCTCCCTCCTACCGGTATCATTTCACTTGGACTGCCGTCCTGAGGTCTTGCCTCCCTGACCACAACCACCCCTGAATCCCCTTCCCCTTGAGGGGCGCCTAGACGAGCCTCTGGCTGCTCCTCTAGACTTTGCTCGAAAGGCAGTAGACTGCCCTTCGAACGCTGGGGTGAATGCCGTGGACTGTGTCGACACGGCCTGGGGTACCCACTGAAAAGTGGTCGGGGTTTGTGCCACGATCTGGGGCACTAGAGGCAAAGGCAATTGCAGTTGCTGTTGCTGTCTAAAAGGCTTGGCTGGCCGAGACGGTAGCCTAGTCCTCATAGTCTTCCTCTTTGGTTGAGGACCCTCATCCGGGGAAGACTTTCTTTTGATAGCCAGGCCCCACTTCTGGAGAAGGTTTCTATTCTCCAAGGCGGCCTTATCAACAACTTCTTTGACCAAGTCGGTAGGGAAAAGGTCTTTTCCCCAAATGTTGGAGGAGATTAGTTTCCTTGGCTCGTGCCTCACCGTAGCCGAGGTGAACACGAACTCCCTACAAGCTCTCCTTGCCTTGACGAAGCCATAAAGGTCCTTCGTTACTGTGGCCAGATGAGTCTTGGCCACCACCATGAACATTTCATGGACCTTGGGGTCACTTGCCATCGTCTCAAGAGTAGTCTGAAGAGACATTGAGGCAGCCAGTCTTTCTTTTGTCTCGAACTCTCTTCGCAAAAGAAAGTCAGACAGATTAGGGAGGTCCTCGCCGAACTGACGTCCGGCAATATCAGCCTCCAACTTTCCAACTGAGAATGTAAGATGGACGTCCTTCCAGTCTTTGTGGTCCATAGGCAGGGCCAGCGACAAGGGTTTACACTCCTCCAGGGAGGGGCAAGGCTTGCCGGCCTCGACTGCTTTTAGTACAGCCGCAAACCCTTTCTGTAAAAAGGGGAAGGCTCTAGCAGGCGAGGACACAAAGGAAGGGAGCTTCTTGCTCAATGCAGCTACCTTTGAGTTAGAGAAGCCCCTCTCTTTCATCGAGGATGAAATTAGAGCTTGAGCCTTAGCATGGTCCATCACTATGACCTCCTTCGGCTCTGTCTCCTCCTTTGAAGCTAGTTCCTTCCTCAGCCGGACATAACAGTCCGGATATGATGCCTTGCTGGGCCAGAATTCCACCTCCTCCAGGGGAACTGAGCCCAGCTTGTCCGAGATGACGATCTTTCCAGTCGTCATCGGCATGTGCTCAGCATACCTCCATGGGTTAGCATCTGAGCACAAGGGAAGGTCTTTCACATTGAGCTGTTTCTGGGGCCTATGTGATTCTGCAAGGCACTGCATCCGCAGTTCCATTGCAGCCGCCTTCTCCCGATTCTCCTTCTGCATTTGTTGGATCATTCCAACAATAGAAGAGAGGGCCTGTCCCAGCTCTACTGGGAGACCGGCCGATGTTGAGGGAATAGGCTCCGGAATCTGAACCAGAGTAGCCGACACCCTCGTCGACCTCTTCCTCTACAACGTCTGGGGCTTGGACTTCATCCTGGGCTTCTGCCAGGAGTTCTTCCTCCAGACGCTCGTCCACGTCAGACATCCTGTCATCTAACTGGATGTCTTGCATCGCGACCGCGACTTCAGCATCCACCTGGATCTGAACTTGGGGATCTGCTCTTGAGGCTAAGGAATCACTGCATCAGCTGATACCTTAGGGAAAAGATACGCCCTCATCTTCTCACTTGGAAGATAAGGGCCCGAGGTGTTCTTTTGAAAGCCCCTTACCCAGGTACGAAGCTTCTCCCTTGCTATATCCCTTGATTCCGCCGTCCTAGGGGAATCAAAGGCCTCATTAATCAGGTTAGTGCACACAGTACATACCTGAAGGTCCCAATACCGGAGATCATCCTTGGAGACAGCGCATGCTGCTTGTCTCCTACAAAACTCATGTCCGCAGAGGTTCTTGCTGCGGACGTTACAGAAAGCACTTCCGCACTTCGGAGGGTCCTTCTGTAAAGAGAAGAAATTTCCATGAGTATCAAGTGAACTATGTATCACTGGATATGCATAGTATAGCATAATAATTCAGAAAGGAAAGACACACACTTGTGTTTCCCTCACAACCCATTGCTGCAGCCTTCCAGATAATAAAATCGAATGGTTAATCTCTTCTAGAGTAACCAATGCAAAGTTTCCAGAGGAAACAGGTGGAGCTCACACCTAAGCATTGATTTTAAGA
>NC_090736.1:126986446-126993946 GCF_036898095.1 Palaemon carinicauda
TTGCCAGACGCAGCATATATTATATTATATGTTTGGTTCCAATTCACTAGCTATAGTGTAATACATTTTTGGTGCCCAGACCTGGGAGCCATAATCATATAATATATATATAAATATATATATATATATATATATATATATATATGATCTGGAATATTTATAGATTCCCTCTTAGTTAGTTTTCCTGCGATAAATAATAATGAACACTGCCGTATTCGAAGTTCATAATTTCTTTTCACATGTAGATGATCTTTTATTGTTCTTTTAATATGTTATTTTCTTACAAAAAACAACATATAAAAATTATGAAAACATTTAGAAATTTTAATTATATGATTTTATCATTTATGATTTTCAATACTTATGCAGGAATGCTATGCTATAGAAAACCGTTGTAAATTAATAATGTTGAAACTTGATATAAAAAAACTTCAGCGACTTTGTATTATGGGTCACAATCAAGATTAGGATTAGGATATAACCAGTGCTAGAGATAGGTACCAAGTTTTTTTTTTTCCAACCATATATATAAAAACTTTATATTGTTGATTGAATCGTGAAACAGGTTGTTTGGAAATTATGCGTCTTGCAATAACGTTTGGTATGTCGAGTGTTTGCAAATACCTTCGGAATATACAGTATTCGAAGAATTGCGCTAAATTACAGTAAACCTATAAAGATATTTAGAATTTATATGTTTAATATTTCATTATATCCTATAATAACTATTTTACTTTATTTAGTTTAAATAAACTCTCAAATTAAAACCCAAATTATCTTTATTCTAAGATAAAAAAGTGTTCAGCATAACCAAAAAATATCCATATCAAGATATAAGAATCGATTGCTTAACTGTCGAACTGTTCATTTCCAAAAAGAAAATAATCCAATATAACTTGATGAAGGCTGTCGAATTTCGGGGAAATATTTTTATAAAGAATATTTTCTAACACTTTTCAGCAAGCTTGAGTGTTTTGTGATTTATTATGGGAAGGGTTCGCCCTTGTGATTTATGGCTAAGATTAAAAGCCCCTCCGAAGACTACGATATATGAAATTTTCGAATATTTCTTACAGGCTTATTTATGGAAGTTTAAGAACAAATTTACGTTTTTAAGTTATAAAGCAAGGAATCAAGATGAAAAAAATATATAGGAGTCTATTTTCTGAAAAAAGTGAAATAAGTATTTTAATACGAGAACAAGTTATTAAAAAATAAGAAAAAAAAAAGAGTAACACAGTTGGTCAATTTAACAAAATACATTAGATTGAATAACATATCATATATAAAATAGTTTTCAAATGAAATTATATTATTACTCAAGAAAAAAAAAGGAAATAATTCTGTTGATACGAGGATAAGTTATTAAAAATAATAAAGTAATAGAGTTTTTCAATTTAAGAAAAGACATTAGATTGAATAATATATCATATATACAATAGTTTCAAATAAAACTATATTATGACTTTCTATAGTTAGAACTCATTTTGTGATATTCTATAACTTAAAAGAAGTCCAAATTAAGAAATAGTTATGTATCAAACATACTGTATACAAAATATTTCTTGTCACCTACTGGAAGATAAAGTAGGACGTTATATACCTGTATATATATATATATATATATATGTATACATGTATATATATATATATATATATACATATATATAGTATATATATTTACATATATATATATATATATATGTGTGTGTGTATATATATATATATATATATGTGTGTACAGTATATATATATATATATGTTTATATTTATATATATATATATATATATATGTTTATATATATAAACAAAATTTATCATATATATATATATATATATATATGTTTGTATATGTATATATATATATATATATATGTATATATACAGTATATATATATATATATATATATTTATATATATATATATATATATATTTATGTATATATATAAATATATATATATATATATGTGTGTGTGTGTGTGTGTGTGGTCTGTTTGTGTGTGTGTGTGTTTGAGTGTGCATGTGTTTGTATGTGTGTTTGTTTATTAGCTCAGGGCTAGTATTACTGGTGAGTATAGTGAAAACATGTATACCAAATATCAAACGTAGTTCTGAATCTCCGTTGATATCTAATGATTTTTTTCTTACTGAGTTTTATTATTATTATTATTATTATTATTATTATTATTATTATTATTATTATTATTATTATTATTATTATTATTATTATTATATTATTTTGTATTATTATTATCATTATTATTATTATTATTATTATTATTATTATTATTATTTGTATAACCCTGATACAGAAGGAAAGATGCTACAAGATCAAGTGCCCATTTCAGGAAAGCTTTAATTATTATTATTATTATTATTATTATTATTATTATTATTATTATTATTATTATTATTATTATTATTATTATTATTATTATTATTATTATTCATGAACAAAATATTTTGTACTAATTCCAACAGGCTTTCGAATAGTAATAGCCGGAATACAGTAAAGTTTAGGTCATTGAAAAGTCTGGTCCCCATTTGTAAGAAGTGTTCATATATATATTCTCTCTCTCTCAGTCTCTCTCTCTCTCTCTCTCTCTCTCTCTCTCTCTCTCTCTATAGGATGATTTAAGACTATTTCTCGTGTATCTCATGGGGAAAGAAAATGGAATATCATTTTGCGGACATTTTTAACTCTAATAGAATCCTTGACATCTGGTGGCAGCTTTTTTTCCCGATAGTTTCAGCGTGATCTTGTCACCTTCTTTTTCATTAACCCTCACCATAGAGTGTCTCTCCCTCTCCTTCTCAGCTATCTTTGTCATTCTTTTTCCCGATGTTCAGTTATTCCTTCTCTATTTCTCTGTCTTCCTCATCCGTATTCTTATCCTGCTGGGATCATTTTACCGTCTTCTCCTAACCACCACAATATTTTAGTAAAGCAATTTTTTTTTTTTTTTTTTTTTTTTTACTTACCATCTCTTCTTCCTACTTATTCTCTAGTATTCCTCTCAATTAGCATCATTTCTATTTCAACCCATCATTTTTTTTTTTTTCATCTCTTCTTGCCGTATTTTCATCACCATTCATAATCGTTCAATTATCTCGCCTTATTTCTCATCAATTTTTTCTCGTTTGTTGTAACGTATCATCACATTCCTTCATAATAGTATTCCAGTTTTCCTATTCCAGGCTTTTATAGTCTTTCCGACGAAATATAAGCAAGAGAGAGAGAGAGAGAGAGAGAGAGAGAGAGAGACCCTATATCAAGGCCTGAAGTAATATGGTCAGACGGGTTGAAACGAAATTATTCTGAATTCCTTCTTGTAAATATTGATTGGTCATACAGTAAAAGTAGCTCAAAATGGTTTGTTTTTGATAGAGAATTATCTATTTTCTCTTTAGAGGATGAACACTGGGATAAAGAGTACTCTCCTGTTTTTTTTTTTTTTTTTTTTTTTTTTTTTTTTTTTTTTTTTTTGTAATTAAAGAAGATCGTGTCTCATAAAAATTTGCGAAATACAACAAATCTATAGATCTCCTATCAGCAATAATAAGTTTGAGTAGTTTATGAAATATCAAATTATCTCGAAAATCCTGATAATAGACTTTAAACACTAGATTTGGAACAAAGCAAGTTTAAAAGTAATTTGATATTAAAGTTATATTTTCGCATGTGTGAAGGGGTTGATATATCTCCAATATATCATTCTAGATAACTAGACTATTCATATCAATTCCGCATAGAATGTTTTTTTATAACGGGAAGTTATTGTAACCAGCAACGAAATATGCATTAAGCCTCTATTGTATGTCCCCAATACTTTATCAGAACCAATTTCTTCTGTTTTTATTCCCTTTACATGCTATATTCTCTCTCTCTCTCTCTCTCTCTCTCTCTCTCTCTCTCTCTCTCAGGGAAGGGGAGGTCTCCTAAGATGCAGTCCATGAGATTTTGAAAAATAGCCCCAGCATTATGAAGACTAAAACAGGAGTAATCAGAGATATATGTACCGAAAGTGGAGGCGATGGCGGTATTGGGGGTGTCTTCTGGGTTAATGGGCCCCTGATAATAGCCCTTTAGGAGGTCAAGCGTCTTTTGGCACCTGCACTTCCCACACGAATGTAGAGAGTCATCTTTCTTCAGGGCAATGTGTAAGGGTAATGACCATGGCCTTGAGGCCTTTTGGCAAAGACACATTTATTCCATTTCAGCGAACTTTTGTTTAGCAATTGCCAAACGATTCAGTGCCAGACATATGAATCTAGCAAATACTGGGTACCCCAATGTCTTGATATGGTGATAAAATACTGTGTTTCGCAGGAACCGTGGACGTTTGACGGAGTTTCTGGACAGAAAACTACCAGGTAAGATGTGAGGAGGTGGGCGGGGGCATCCGTGGGTGCTCTGATGGGGAGAGCTATCTTATTCCCTCTTGCGGCGAGCAAGATCAGAATAGGCAGGTGGAGAGGCGTCGGGGAGTACGAATTCGCTATGACTAACCGTCGTTGAGATACAGCGACCAGAATGTGGAAGTGTGAGAGAATATACTCACCGAGGTTTGGCAATGTGACGTCACCAACGAGCAGCTTCCAAATATGCTTGGTGCTTCCATACTGTAAAGTAAGGGTTTCAAAACCACAGGTGGGTATCTCAAATACGTTGGCAGCTACCAGGGGATGTCGGTAGACTTCGACAGACTACATCGTGTCCTGGCGAGTGGTCTTGGCCGAGAAGAGCGGCCAGCCCTTGTGTCAACCAAAAATTGTACGCCCATATCTGCATCTTATGAAAAGAAAAGATTAGTGACAGGGGAAGTTATCGCCGAAACTATGGCCTACTTATACATTTTTTTTTTTTGGCCACTGACCACTAATTGCATATTTTTTCGCAGTAGCCCTAAATTTAAAGTGGTTTTAGTAGCATTATTGTGGCCAATGGACAAACGAAATCGGCTGGAGAGGTCGTTGATTGGGGCGTTAGCGGAGGGGTGGTACATGTGAGTGGTGGGAGACTTTGTCACCGCTTCGGCATGTCACAGGGTGTGTCTGTGCCTGCCCTTATTCATGTCAGCTTCTGTCGATGTTGAATAGTTCTTCACTTCATCGGCGTCAATGACCTTAGACGTCAGAATGCCTGAAAACTTTAAATCAATCAATCAATCTTCACTTCGTTGGGAGAGGAGGTGTTGATGAATGTCTGGAAGGTGATGAAGTGGCTGTCCATAAGGAAGTAAACTTTAGTTATCATGTCCTCCATAGGCCAAATATTGACATCGGAGATAGCAGTATGTACAGGCTCTGGTAGGAGACGTACCCAAAGGTCATGAAGTAGAGTCTCCTCACGAGGAGAGCCGTAAGTGACAGGTTGCAGGTGAGCAATACTGGTCATTTCGTTGAGGGCAAGTGAAGCCTTTTGGTCCTCCAATGGTTTTAGAGAGAGCTGAAAATATTTCTCTTTGCGGGTGGCCCGTGATGGTAAGTACTGCTCCCTGAATTTTGATTTGAGGTCTTCGTACATCATGGTGATGTCCCCTTGCTCGCACAGCCCAGGATTAATAGAGTACAGGGTTAGACCATCCCGTCGTTACTGCACATATTATTGACGTCATTGGTACCAGGATTAAGAGAGAAAACGAAAACAAATAAATTAAGGGTCACAATGGGAAGTGCTTAACCACACCCATTCTCTTCCATGATCTTATGTGAGAGAGGTCCCCGTTAATTCTCCAGGTGCTAGTGTTTCTCTCATGATAAAAATAGTTAGGAACCTCCTTTTTTTTATGATTTCATCCATATTTTATGAGCCGTAACTATCATCAGCAACCTAAATCATTCAACATTAAAACAAGAAAAGAAAAATTATGTTTATATATCGCTTTGTATAATGAGAGTACACGTGAAAACAAGAGCAATTACAACTTTTTAAATTTCTATTATGGAACTGGCTTTTATTAATTTTGTATATTTTCTCATGATTTCTCTCAAAAGCGATGTTTTTTAAGGACTCCTGTCCTAAAAAGAGGCACCGGACAAATAGGGCCATAACTTTATTGGGTAAATTCGCATAATGATGTACGAAAGAAATTGAAGTTTTGGTAGGTATAATTGTAGCCAATGTCTCGATCGGTCGTAGGATTGAAACGACTGGCCAGGCGAAGAGCGTCTTAATCCATTGTAAGACAATTCCCTTGTTCTTTACTCTAGTGCAGTCCAATACAAACTGATGAATTCTTTTACCTGAACTTCATTCAGTCCAGCCTCGTGACGCCATGCGCGAAATTATCTTATTTTGGTCCGAAGCAGTCTAACCCTGTACTCCATTAATCCTGGTACAGCCGATCGAAGATTTTCGGGAAAGTGTCCGTGAGATGGCTGAGAGAACCTAATCTGCTTTCATGCTTAACTGAGTCATGCCGTTGATGCGGAACTGTAATTCAGCATGATGGAACCCGGCAATATTTTCTTCGCTGGCGAAGGCCGGTAATTTTTCAGATGGTTGTAATATATAATTATATAGTATGTTTTATATCTCCCGAAACTATTCCGCAATCTCTATCTACGCCTGTTTATTTCACAGGGCTTTTATTTCTCATTCCTGAAAAATACAGTCAATAAATAAATCTTAATTCCGGTTTTTATTCGTCTCAAAATCAAGTGAATCTTAATTGGATAAATTCTCAGGCATATACGAGTCTGTAAATACTCTTTTGGCCCCGAAGTAAATAGGACATCCAAAATATGAAAACGTTCATTGTTTATTTCTCTCTAGATTCCACGAAAGCTTTGATCTCTAGATGGAGCCTCAGAAAACTCCTAAATTCTTTTCTCTTAATTGCCGTCTTTTTTCTGAAAAAAATTACAATTCATGAAAAAAAAAGAAATATTCATAAGAGAAACCTACAAATTTTAATCCACTTCAATTTATGGAAGTTTTATGATTACCTATCGATCTATCTATCTATCTATCTATCTATCTATCTATCTATCTATCTATCACTTTTGAGAATTCTAGATTCTTATTTGTATTCAAATATTTAGTATAATTTATTTGGCTTCAAAATATTGTTCACGTTTAAGGGTTTATACTTTCCTATATTACCCCCTCTCCCTTCTCCTAGTAATATCTCTCTCTCTCTCTCTCTCTCTCTCTCTCTCTCTCCTCTCTCTCTATCTCTCCTCTCTCTCTCCTCTCTACAAGAGTTTCAATACTTCGCAAAAACAATAAATTATCTCCAACTTCTCTGTAGACCAGAATTCACAACGATGTCCCTGATCTAATTATTAATCTGAAGGACAGAATAAGTCATTTGATAATCAATGCAAATAATGAAGGTAATTATGATCAGTCGAATTATACAAAAAAAAAAAAAAAAAAAAAAAAAAATCTATTATTCGCCAGAATTCAGGCAACGGTTTCCGACCCATTTTCTAATAGATGATTAGATTTGAAATGAAAAGGAATGATAACTAGTTACTTTTGCATGATGATA
>NC_090736.1:127003946-127013946 GCF_036898095.1 Palaemon carinicauda
TAATAATAATAATAATTAGTAGCAGTAGTAGTAGTTTATCATCAACTGATGCTATATTGTAAAATTTATTTTCTCTGTTTGAGGAGAGAGAGAGAGAGAGAGAGAGAGAGAGAGAGAGAGAGAGAGAGAGAGAGAGAGAGAGCGCAGCTATACAATACTCATTACTGATCAGTTATGATCAAAATTTTACTAATTTTCTTTATGGTGATTAATTGTGAATTTTATCATTGTCTTTATTAAAAACGATTTGCATTCTGCTAAATTTGCTTCACGAGAGAAATTAACATTGTCATGATCATTGTTTTAAAACTGTTCGTTACTTCAGATTTAAACAAATACTTAACAGTGTTTTTAATTGTCTAAAACTTAGAAGAAGGACGAAGAGAAGCGTCAACATTGAGTCCTTAAAACATGTTTGTATCGAGTATGAGTCAGCGAATCATGCTCATAACAACTTGCTCAGCACTACACATCTCTCTCTCTCTCTCTCTCTCTCTCTCTCTCTCTCTCTCTCTCTCTCTCTCTAACGATATATAGCGTAACTTCTAAAAGGAGAAGTATTATTTAAATACAATGTTATTTAGGCGGAAAAATCATTGAAAAATATAGTCCATCATCATCCGTTAATAAAAACAGTAAATTATAAAATAATAATTCAGAGATATTTTGGTTTCATTGTAGTGAATTACATGGCAATGTAACCTAGGAAAAAAAACCACTGTTTCTTAAAGAAAAAATTACGCTCTCTTCGAAAATGCCACTCGTTCCCGTCGCAAATTAATAGTTTCAGAAATAAATATACATCTATATCCTCCGATAATGGGGGACCCCCAGTGGGAACTCGGGGTTTTGGGTGGGGAAAACATACTGGGGAATCGATATATAAACGTAAAACAAGCCTTTTCTTCTCTATACATTACCTTCTTGAAATTATAATAACTGAGGAAAATACAAAACAGTATATCTGGATAAACTTTGGAGGCGCCGTTACAAAGATTGTGTCATGAAAAAATACAGTAACCAGTGTTGCCAACGTCCGATGTAGATCAAATGTTATTTTGTGACCTGTCATACTACTAGGCTAGGTTAGGTGGGTTTGTTAGGTTCTGTCCCCTTTTTGTACATTTTATATATTGAGTAAAACTTATATGGGGAAATTATTTAATATATGGAAATATCTATCATTACTATCTTTAGTAATGTCAACGTGCCGTTGGTAACTCTGGGTACCATACGTCAACGTTGGTAACACTGTGTATTATTGGTAACGTTGCTAATGTTATCGTTCGTTCGTAAGAAAAGTGACACCGTGCATCTTAAAGTTATCCGAATTGGTTGATCTGTTTGTTTCCGATTGAAATGAACATCAAATTCGCTTAATTCACCTTATTTACTATAGGGAAACAATTATCTTTCGTTTCCCCAGTATGTTTTCCCCACCCAAAACCCCGAGTTCCCACTGGGGGTCCCCCATTATCGTAGGATATATATATATATATATATATATATATATATATATATATATATATATATATATATATATATATATATATATATATATATATATATATATATATATATATATATATATATATATATATATATATATATATATATTTCTGAAACTATTCATTTGCGACTGAAACGAGTGTCATTTTTGAAGAGATCGTAATTTTTTCTGTAAGAAACAGTAGTTTTTTTCCTGGGTTACATTACCATGGAAGCAGAGGTAAATTTACTGTAACCGAATCCTAATACTAAGAACGATGGAATAAACTTAAAATCTCAAAAAAAAAAAAAATCAAATCTACTTCAGTCCTACTGTATTGTTACAGCTCGATTTAATTTTATATAGAGTAGATTACCTTGTAAAACTGTTCCACACGCAGAAAAACACATTTATTATAATAACCATAAAAAATTAATGAAGCTTTGGATTCATCATATCAGTATAATCATACATAATCTCTTTTCATTCTATTTTTATTCTTTCTCGATTTTAGCACCATTAGAGTTGCAGGCGATCTAATTGGCGGCGCTGTCCTGATTACCTAAGCAGATATGCTCTGTTTTTGACAGTGCAACTTGCAAAAATTAGCAAGAATTTATCAAGTGGTAGTAGAATGCTTAGAATATCTTAGTAGGAAGAGACCTACGGCATCATTTTGAAGCACCTTTACTATTTACATTTTCTTAGAACCCAATCGAAACCGGGTTCTGTAAAAAGTGTTATCTCAACTGATGATTAAGAGAGAGTTGTGATAACCACAGAGAGATTGATGAAAACTGAAATCTAGAAGAATCACCCCACTTTTCAAATAATAACTCTCTACACGGTAAATATTTATGCAAAATAAATATCTAGTTCCCGGATTTTTCATACTTACATTAAATTACTATAAAAAAATACTAAAATACTTCATGATCAAAAATTTTTACAATCTTATATACAGCATTTATAGATGATATTCTAAATTTTCTTCATCATTTTAGGATGACTCTTCAGTTAGGGTTTCATAATAATATACAGTATAACTGACACAAGTCTTGAAATCCCTAACATAAAGTATAAAAAGAGTACTTGCTCCTTTTCTAATTAATAAATATAATGATGCAATTCATTGAGACAGCAAAATATTAATTAGAAGACTATAGTTTTGATTGCTTTGTTATTTGTGAAATGAAACACTTAAACTAAAAGCATAGCGTATCATATGCCACCATACCATTTTCGTTCTTTGGTTTTCTATGATTTTACTGTAAGGGGGACTGCATTCTACGCTTCTGAAAGAGACTTAAGGAAAATCTAATATTCAATCTTACCGATGAGGACAAAAGCTCTGTGTGATATCATAGTTCATGCTTTTATCGGTGAAATTAGAGATCTAATTGGAACAACATTTTCTGATAGAAATAAAGTTTATTTCCTGTCGTAAATAACTTGCTTCTTTCGATATGCAGGTTAATTTTAGGGGATAATCAACCGTTCACCCGAGACCCAGTCCCCACCTTCTTCAACCGAACAGGCTGGGAACCCGGTTTTTAAGTCAGCGAAGGGAAAATCCAGAATATTTCCGACTGATATACAGGTGAACACATTATTCACTTTAGCAAAAAAAAAACTGTCTCTACAGTGGTTTTTGCTCCGCTGTGGCTTGCTTCCCTCTCCAACAACAAAAGACATCACACCTCCTATGTACTGGCAAGCTGTCCATATGTCTCACGCCTCGTTGATCTTAATTTTGGGGATATTTTCAAAAGCATCAGATGGTTTATGCTCCATTGTGGCTCACTGCACTCGCAAAGAACGATATGCATCACTGCTCTTATGTACTGGAAAGTGTTATATAAAAAAGCTATTTTGGAGCTATTTAAAAAAAATAGATAGATAAATAAACTGTAATGGTTTTCCCTCAACGTATAAAAAAAGACTCACCTTATGTTTGGGAATTGATAGGTTGGTGATCATCGTGATCTCCTGACAATTGTTGTTGTAATAGAAGTTGGAAATGACTGACTGTAAGGAATATATATATATATATATATATATATATATATATATATATATATATATATATATATATATATATATATATATATATATATATATATATGTATATATATATATATATATATATATATATATATATATATATATATATATATATATATATATATATATATATATATATATATATATATATATATATATATATACGTTTCTTTTGGGTAGTGGTGCATCTGAAAAAAACTTGGAAAAGTATTGCCTATAATACCTTTTTGATTTTATCATTATTAGTGGTTTAACACTAGGGAATCTTAAGAAATTATTAATTACGCCTGGGGTACCATTTTAATGGCTCTGGAAGTTTCCTGTGTATTTTAAGTAAGAACAACTACAAGTAATACAATTTTCTAAAATACAATCCATGCGTTCACAACTAAACACTATGACAAGAACAAAAAGACTATAGTCTTGGGCAGTTGTTACACAGAGATACCAAAAGAGGAAAAACATGAAAAAAAATATGGTGAGTTTCCATATTTTAGGTTGTGACATTTTACCGGGAAAATCCAACTTAATGAGAAAGGCCTCTTTTGAGCAATCCTGTCACAAGAAGATTACCTGTTCGAACTTAAGGAAATGGGAAATTTATGTACGTGGAGAGAGGTAGAAAGATTGAAGACATAAATGATGAATAGCATCAACTCCAATATAAGTATTATCAATGTGAAAATATGAAATGTTATAATGTGTGTTAGTGGTGCTTATAAATGCCGTCTGAGACTACTTTCCCAAGGAAAAAAACTGTTTTTCAGACTATAAAAGGGAGACATAATCCCTTACATTAGTTGTCTTTCCGTTCTGTTTTCACCTACTTTTTCTCACTAGCAATCAACCTCCTACTCCTCTCTCCCGTACAAACATATATAGATGGATTAATAACTGGGCACTCAATTTGCTGCTATGAAAAGGTGAGATTATCAGGGAATGAAACACTATTTCCTCAACCTCTCCAACATTAATAATAATAATAAGAAAAGGAAAGTGTGGAATATGGGGAAAGGAAGAGTACCCCTGGATACAATCCAGTTTATAGCTCAAAGGCAGGTACTCGGGATGGGAAAGATTAAGGAAATAGGGAGAAAGAGAAGTACAGGAGAAGAATAAAAGAGAGGGGCAGACCTTCTTGCGATATTAGGGAATTGGTATTATTATTGTTAGTGATTTTTTCTCGGACTTTACCACTACTGTAGTCATTTTGGTTGAATAGGAAAAATCGAACATTTTGTGTTATGCAATATAACACAATAGCGCTGCATATATCAAAGGCAACATTATTGTAATATTATTGCATTGCCTAAAAATATTTGACAGTAATTATAATATTGTAAATAAGTGATATAGTATCTTCAATAATTGTATTTCATTCTGTAATAAATACATCAAAGAAGTATACAAATCTCAATAGTTTATAATCATAAAAGAGATTAGAGTATTTTGCATCAATTGTCATTTGTCAAATCTGTTCCATTAAAACCATTATATTATTAGCATTATCTGAAAGATTCATAGAAGTGTTCTACAGCTTGTCGAGATTATTCACAGTAATATAATATAACAATAGTTAAGATTCTATTATTTAGAAGTATTACTACAGTATGTCCAACAATAATTCTGCGACATCAGGTGAGATGTGGAATATCACATTAATTATCCAAACTTATACAGGAAAGAAGCAGAGATGATTATTTATGGTATACTATATCAATTGATGTTCCTTTAGACTTATTCTTTCTGTTGGCTACTTGTGTTAATTTTCCTCTCAACATCCAGACGTCACCAAAAACTAAGTTAGCTAATTGATATAGTATTTTATAATTAAGCACCTCTGTTTCTTAATAGTAATAATTAGGTTAATAAATGTGATGCTCTACATCTCACCCAATGCTGCAAAATATTAAGTTTGTTTCTGAAGTTGTTGTGTAACGAGAAACAATAAATCCTGCAAACTACCCAACAAAAAAGTCAATTCGCCCAAAGTCGCCCTTCCGATTTATTTTATATGGAAAAATTAGGTAACCTTGTAATGCCTTACTAGCACGTAGGTAGGTAGCTGTGCAAAAAAGAATAATAAAGGAAATAATAAAATTGCCATGCTTGAAGAATATTAAAGAGCATAAAATATAACACCTACAATATTATATCATCATAGGAATGTTAACTTGAAATCTATTTCGAAGCATTATTAAGTATTAATGATAAACATAAAAAGTCATTCCTACAGGGTTTAAAACCTAGACACATTTATATGACACAAGTGAAGCTGCAATTCTTGCTCTTACCATACATTTTGCTCCTCGTTCAATCATTTTTTTTTTGGGGGGGGGGACAGGTATATCAAAGGTAAGATGAAAGTTTAGATGCATTTCGGACTTGACTAAGAACTTTACTTTTTATTGTGAATTTTGAGAGTTACAAAGTATTTTAATAGACCAAGGTATTGCCTACTACTGTAGATCACAGAAGCTAAGAAAAAAAATGCAGCAAGATAAAGATATCCCGAGAAGGCATTAATTATAGAAAAATCGAGGGGCACATTGACTTAATAAGTACTTCTACAAATAATAGAACAGAAAATTCTAAAATAAGTCAAGTATGCTTAAAATTCGAAGGTATTGAGAATCAGATAATGAATGTGTCAAAGCCTATGTAGAAGAAATTGCTCAACCCTAATATTCATAGATATCAGAATCGTACCTATACACAGAAATAACATGAAAAACCTAAATGCCATTGGTGTGGTCAAAATGATTATCTAACATTTGAAAGAAAGAAACGTCCTCCCAAAGGACAAACATGTGGAGAATTTTTATGTGAATGGTTGAGTGGGAACTTAGTCCAGGAAAGTCTCCCTACGGCAATTACCCAAAGCTCAACAGGGGAGGATAATGAGCACTTACTCTCGGGACACAAACGCCCTGCTAATACTTTACTGCCATAGTTCACTGACCGTCACTCTTAAATACAAAAGGAGGCAATTTTACTGTCCAGAGGCCGGAGAACTCCACACAATTTTGAAATAATTTATGGCCTACTCTAGCTTTGTCAGGGCTAGAGTCATCTCACTCTAAGGCTCTGTTTCGATTCCGTCCCAGTGACCCCAGTGAGATGCTGTACAGGTAACTTACGTTAATGCAACTAGAGACAATAAAAAAAGGGGGGAACAGTGGAGTATAAAAGTATAAAGTAAAGTTAAATGGGGATCTTCACCTTCAAAGCACTAAGTTAAAGAGCGTACACTCGCTGATACCAACTCACCTGTTTAGAGTAGGTTACTCTCAACACCTTGGGTACTTCTGACCCGTCAAATAGTATAAATTAGCTAAATTCATATAATGTGGTTAAAGATACCAAAATGTGTAATCTATTCCAAATGATTTATTACAGAAAAGGGAATGGAAATAACTCGATGATTTTAACACAACAAATTAAAAATTGGAAAAAAAATATCAGTAACTCAAATATAAGTTTTACATGTGATAAAATGAATAAGTGAATTTACAACAAAAACTTGAAAACGTTGAACGGAATTAACACGTGGATTAAACCTCAAACAGAATAAATAAGTCAAAACATTCTGATCAACAATTTGTGCGGTAGGATGCTGTGAGGTCTCAACATGTGGTCAGTGACCTCAAGCAATTACCAAGATCAAAAAAATATGAATACATTAATTTCCATGCACGCAGCCCGAAAGATGTAATGCCAAATAATACCTAAACTTAACTTATGAGAAATTGAAACTTATCTAAAGGGGGAATGGCCATTAGTTAAACTCACAAGATTTTTATATGTTGTGGGCGCCCGTGTCCTAAATGTGGCGGTCTTCAGTTTGCTCACTAGGCCTACAGTACTTAATTTGCAGAGTCAACGGCCCCCTCCAAGCTCTCCAACTAGCCCCCAAGACTGGAACCGACGTGCTGTAGAATTAGCAGCTATGCACTAACACTGGTCATTTGCTTGACCTCTTCTACGACGTATTCTTGGCTAGTTATTGTGTAAGGGGACAGGCTAGTGATGGAGAGTGGGAGCACGAGGTTGACATTGGAGCCTAACTGGGCAGCTCCGTTTCGTACCGTGCCCTGTATGTTTGTGAGGTCGAGTTCAGGTCAGCTGCGTCCTCCTTTCTTCCCAAAAAAAAAGCATATCTTGGTGCGTAGGTCTACAGTCTTGAGATGCCAACTCTCATTTAGGACAGGCTCAAAAATCTTGTGCCTTGTGAATTTCAAGCAACACACTTATTTAGAATACAAGGAGAAATCTTGCAACTCCAGGGGGCAAAGATAATCCTAATTCTAAACAATTGGCATACAGAATAAAAATGAAACTAAAAGGTAATTTAGCAAGTCGGGCTTACGTGTGTGGACAACCATACCTCCTAGACTAGCAGACTTGAGTTGTAATTAAGAGATTTAAAATACTGTACCTAAATACTTACGGTAGAATAATGTATACAAACAACACAAAAGTATTAATCTTGGGACACTCGCTTAAGAAAGAGACATTACTCACATTTTTCCCAACCGTGACGTCACGAACAATAACAAAGTCTACGTATTAACTATGAAGAAGAAGAGTAGTGAAGAAAATTCTTCACAAAACATACATAAATTGTAGAACGGCGGGCCAATTTACTATCGTTTGCAGGTTTCTAATCAGTATGCAAAGAAGATAGTTGCCGCAGTTGATTCTGGTATAGGCCAAGAGAAAAGTGCAAGAAAGGGGTAATGATATTTTGGATAGATAAGAAAATGATTTTTCGTTTCGTATAAACTCTATCAACTAAGATGCAAAGAAACATATCATGGTAGAAGTGATAATAAATGGTAAACTAATTTTAATGCAAGTTGACATAGTAGCTGTTGTATCAATTAAAACTGAGACAATAAAAGTGAATATTCTTATTTTGTTCATTGAAGGTAAAAGTAGTTTTTTTAAGATTGTAAGGGCTTTGGTATTCGGGTAGTAAGTGCCTCATAAGTAAAAGTGAAATATAATGGACAAAAGTTAGACAGAGTAGCATTAATAGTAGTTAAAGATAAATACCAGACCCTACTTGGTTATTTTGTCTTAAATCAGATTGGCAAAGTATTTTAAATGTTACAAACACAGAAGATGATCACAAGAAAGTTTATAAAGATAATATATCTACATTAAAAAGATACAAAGGTTTTTTTCTTGTTGAAAGCAAATGGTACTCATAGATTTTTTTTGCCCCAAGACTAGTGCAATATATACTGAAAAGTTCAGTAAAAAAATAGATCAGGAGATTAGAAAATGAAGCTTCATATGCTGGCTTCCCTATTGCTATTACCTCAAAGCAGTCACCATAAATAATTGGAATAGTCTAAAAATTTTAATATTTTCCTTTTGCACTAGAATGATTCAAGCAGTAAATTTGGGGTATTTATTCTCACTACGCACGTTTACTTCTTTCCATTATAACAATGAGAATGGCAGACGATAGATGAACATTAAGAATTTATCTCTCCCCCTGTCACGATCTTTGGCCTCTCTCGCATATAACAGCTTGTTACCTAGGGCTTCCTTTGGTCCATTGATCCACCGAAACCTTGTGTTTCCTATTGAACTTCTTCCATGCACTCTAAATTTATTCAGCAGACACCCATTTTCTATCCTCTTTACGTGGCCTAACCACCTCAACACATTCATATCTAGTTTAGCTGCTAATTCATTCTTCAAACCTGTTATCACTCTTACTACTTTGTTCCCAATCCTATACACATTAGATACATCAACTATACTTCTCAGACACTTCATCTTGAACACATTAAATTTCAGTCTTTGTGCCACTTCCATACCAAACAACTCGATCCATCTATCACAAGTGGTACAATCTTTTTATATATATATATATATATATATATATATATATATATATATATATATATATATATATATATATATATATATATATATACAAAGCTCCCTTTACATTCCTCACAAGCCCCTTTCACCGCCACCAGCAATTTACATCCTTGATTCATTCCCAGACAACCATCTGATTACATTCCACAATTTGCGGTAACAACAGAACCCAAGTTCCTAAACTGATGTAGCTACCTCTTTAAGTAATCTACATTGAATCTAGCACCAATATTGAGCAATTAATGACTCTTACCCGCATTTACTTGCAACTTCCATCTCTCACATACCCCTCCAAACTCTCTGAATTTGCAACTAAAATACTCTATTATCATCCTTAAACAGCAACTGATTAACCCCACACTCATGATTACTCTCATCTATCAGTTTCAATCCTCGGCGAAGCATTTACCCACTTTTTTTATAAAATAATAACAAGAACTCATAAATTCACCGGCCTGCAAAGGTCATAAAAGACAAATGTCAAACAAATTGGTCTTTCGAATTGTAAAAGACCAATAGGGCAAAAGACATTAAAAGAATATATAT
>NC_090736.1:127018946-127023946 GCF_036898095.1 Palaemon carinicauda
ACAGCATTTATAGATGATATTCTAAATTTTCTTCATCATTTTAGGATGACTCTTCAGTTAGGGTTTCATAATAATATACAGTATAACTGACACAAGTCTTGAAATCCCTAACATAAAGTATAAAAAGAGTACTTGCTCCTTTTCTAATTAATAAATATAATGATGCAATTCATTGAGACAGCAAAATATTAATTAGAAGACTATAGTTTTGATTGCTTTGTTATTTGTGAAATGAAACACTTAAACTAAAAGCATAGCGTATCATATGCCACCATACCATTTTCGTTCTTTGGTTTTCTATGATTTTACTGTAAGGGGGACTGCATTCTACGCTTCTGAAAGAGACTTAAGGAAAATCTAATATTCAATCTTACCGATGAGGACAAAAGCTCTGTGTGATATCATAGTTCATGCTTTTATCGGTGAAATTAGAGATCTAATTGGAACAACATTTTCTGATAGAAATAAAGTTTATTTCCTGTCGTAAATAACTTGCTTCTTTCGATATGCAGGTTAATTTTAGGGGATAATCAACCGTTCACCCGAGACCCAGTCCCCACCTTCTTCAACCGAACAGGCTGGGAACCCGGTTTTTAAGTCAGCGAAGGGAAAATCCAGAATATTTCCGACTGATATACAGGTGAACACATTATTCACTTTAGCAAAAAAAAAACTGTCTCTACAGTGGTTTTTGCTCCGCTGTGGCTTGCTTCCCTCTCCAACAACAAAAGACATCACACCTCCTATGTACTGGCAAGCTGTCCATATGTCTCACGCCTCGTTGATCTTAATTTTGGGGATATTTTCAAAAGCATCAGATGGTTTATGCTCCATTGTGGCTCACTGCACTCGCAAAGAACGATATGCATCACTGCTCTTATGTACTGGAAAGTGTTATATAAAAAAGCTATTTTGGAGCTATTTAAAAAAAATAGATAGATAAATAAACTGTAATGGTTTTCCCTCAACGTATAAAAAAAGACTCACCTTATGTTTGGGAATTGATAGGTTGGTGATCATCGTGATCTCCTGACAATTGTTGTTGTAATAGAAGTTGGAAATGACTGACTGTAAGGAATATATATATATATATATATATATATATATATATATATATATATATATATATATATATATATATATATATATATATATATATATATATGTATATATATATATATATATATATATATATATATATATATATATATATATATATATATATATATATATATATATATATATATATATATATATATATATATATATACGTTTCTTTTGGGTAGTGGTGCATCTGAAAAAAACTTGGAAAAGTATTGCCTATAATACCTTTTTGATTTTATCATTATTAGTGGTTTAACACTAGGGAATCTTAAGAAATTATTAATTACGCCTGGGGTACCATTTTAATGGCTCTGGAAGTTTCCTGTGTATTTTAAGTAAGAACAACTACAAGTAATACAATTTTCTAAAATACAATCCATGCGTTCACAACTAAACACTATGACAAGAACAAAAAGACTATAGTCTTGGGCAGTTGTTACACAGAGATACCAAAAGAGGAAAAACATGAAAAAAAATATGGTGAGTTTCCATATTTTAGGTTGTGACATTTTACCGGGAAAATCCAACTTAATGAGAAAGGCCTCTTTTGAGCAATCCTGTCACAAGAAGATTACCTGTTCGAACTTAAGGAAATGGGAAATTTATGTACGTGGAGAGAGGTAGAAAGATTGAAGACATAAATGATGAATAGCATCAACTCCAATATAAGTATTATCAATGTGAAAATATGAAATGTTATAATGTGTGTTAGTGGTGCTTATAAATGCCGTCTGAGACTACTTTCCCAAGGAAAAAAACTGTTTTTCAGACTATAAAAGGGAGACATAATCCCTTACATTAGTTGTCTTTCCGTTCTGTTTTCACCTACTTTTTCTCACTAGCAATCAACCTCCTACTCCTCTCTCCCGTACAACCATATACAGATGGATTGATAACTGGGCACTCAATTTGTTGATATGAAAAAATGAGATTATCAGGGAATGAAACACTATTGTTTCCTCCACCTCTGAAACATTAATAATAATAAGAATAGGAAAGTGTGGAATATGGGGAAAGGAAGAGTACCCCTGGAGACAATCCATTTTATAGCTCTGAGGCAGGTACTCGGGATGGGAAAGATTAAGGAAATAGGGAGAAAGAGAAGTACAGGAGCAGAATAAAAGAGAGGGGTAGACCCTCTTGCGATGTTAGGGAATTGGTATTATTATTGTTAGTGATTTTTTTCTCGGACTCTACCACTACTGTAGTCATTTTGGTTGAATAGGAAAAATCGAACATTTTGTGTTATGCAATATAACACAATAGCGCTGCATATATCAAAGGCAACATTATTGTAATATTATTGCATTGCCTGAAAATATTTGACAGTAATTATAATATTGTAAATAAGTGATATAGTATCTGCAATAATGGTACTTTATTCTGTAATAACTACATCAAAGAAGTATACAAATCTCAATAGTTTATATTCATAAAAGAGATTAGAATATTTTGTATCAATTGTCATTTGTCAAATCTGTTCCATTAAAACCATTATAATATTAGTATTATCTGAAAGATTCATAGAAGTGTTCTACAGCTTGTCGGGATTATTCACAGTAATATAATATAACAATAGATAAGATTCTATTATTTAAAAGTATTACTACAGTATGTCCAACAATAATTCGGCGACATCAGGTGAGATGTGGAATATCACATTAATTATCCAAACTTATACAGGAAAGAAGCAGAGATGATTATTTATGGTATACTATATCAATTGATGTTCCTTTAGACTTATTCTTTCTGTTGGCTACTTGTGTTAATTTTCCTCTCAACATCCAGACGTCACCAAAGACTAAGTTAGCTAATTGATATAGTATTTTATATTTAAACACCTCTGCTTCTTACTAGTAATAATTAGGTTAATAAATGTGATGCTCCATATCTCACCCAATGCTGCAAAATATTAAGTTTGTTTCTTAAGATATTGCGTATCGAGAAACAATAAATCCTTCAAACGACCCAACAAAAAAGTCAATTCGCCCAAAGTCGCCCTTCCGATTTATTTTATATGGTAAAATTAGGTAGCCTTGTAATGTTTTACTAGTACGTAGGTAGGTAGCTGTGCAAAAAAGAATGATAAAGGACAAAATAAAATTCCCATGCATGAAGAATATTATAGAGCAGAAAATATAACACCTACAATATTATATAATCACAGGAATGTTAACTTTAGATTTATTTCGTAGCATTATTAAGTATTAATGATAAACATAAAAAAACTAGAAACCTTTATAAGACACAAGTGAAGCTGCAATTCTTGCTCTTACCATACATTTTGCTCCTCGTTCAATAATTTTTTTTTTTGGGGGGGACAGGTATATCAAAGGTAAGATGAAGGTTTAGATGCATTTGTGACTTGACTAAAAACTTTACTTTCTATTGTGAATTTTTAGTTACAAAGTATCATAATAGACCAAGATATTGCCTACTGTAGATCACAGGAGCTAAGAAAAAAATACAGCAAGATAAAGATATCCAGAGAAGGTATTAATTATAGAAAAATCTTTAGAAAAATCGAGAGGCACATTGACTTAATAAGTACTTCTACAAATAATAGAACAGAAGGTATTGAGAATCAGATAATGAATGTGTCAAAGCCCATGTAGAAGAAATTGCTCAACCCTAATGTTCATAGATATCAGAATCGTACCTACCAATTCCCTAATATCGCAAGAGGGTCTGCCCCTCTCTTTTATTCCTCTCCTGTACTTTTCTTTCTCCCTATTTCCTTAATCTTTCCCATCCCGAGTAGCTGCGTTTGAGCTATAAACTAGATTGTATCCAGGGGTACTCTTCCTTTCCCCATATTCCCCACTTCCCTATTCTTATCATTATTATTATATCATACCTATACACAGAAATAACATGAAAAACCTAAATGCCATTGGTGTGGTCAAAATGATTATCTAACATTTGAAAGAAAGAAACGTCCTCCCAAAGGACAAACATACATAAATTGTAGAACGGCGGGCCAATTTACTATCGTTTGCAGGTTTCAAATCAGTATGCAAAGAAAATAGTTGCCGCAGTTGATTCTGGTATAGGCCAAGAGAAAAGTGCAAGAAAGGGGTAATGATATTTTGGATAGATAAGAAAATGATTTTTCGTTTCGTATAAACTCTATTAACTAAGATGCAAAGAATCATATCATGGTAGAAGCGATAATAAATGGTAAACTAATTTTAATGCAAGTTGACATAGTAGCTGTTGTATCAATTAAAACTGAGACAATAAAAGAGAATATTCTTATTTTGTTCATTGAAGGTAAAATAGTTTTTGGAGATTATAAGGGCTTTGGTATTCGGGTAGTAAGTGCCTCATAAGTAAAAGTAAAATATAATGGATAAATGTTAGACAGAGTAACATTAATAGTAATTAAAGGTAAATACGAAACCCTACTTGGTTATTTTGTCTTAAATCAGATTGGCAAAGTATTTTAAATGTTACAAACACAGAAGATGATCACAAGAAAGCGTATTTGTGTATATCATTTCATCAAATCTTAAGAAAGTTTATAAAGATAATGTATCTACATTAAAAAGATACAAAGGCTTTTTTCTTGTTGAAAGCAAATGGTACTCCTAGAATTTTTTGCCCCAAGACTAGTGCCATATATATTGAAAAGTTTAGTACAGGAGATTAGAAAAAGAAGGTTCATGAAAAAGGTTAGATATTCAGATTCTGCTGCACTATTATTTCCTAGTGAGAAGGGAAATGGCCATGTTATATTACGTGGAGACTGCAAACTAGCATTAGATCCACAACTTCGGGTTGCTGAAGCAATTGCCAAATCTTATACATATGTTTACATCTATATCAGGTTTTACTGTATATTCAAGCTGTATCTTAGACAGGCATTTAAACAGCTTGCCATCGATGAAAATTAA
>NC_090736.1:127031446-127036446 GCF_036898095.1 Palaemon carinicauda
ACGGGTGCTTGTCGTTCTCTTTTGCCGATGGAACTCTTCAGGACCCGACGTAGTCTGTCTACGTCCGCTTGGTAGCTGCCAACGGATCTGCGATACCCACCTACGGTTACGAGAACCTCACATTATCGTTCGGAAACGGTAAATTTAAATGGAAGTTTCTCGTTGCTGACGTCAAATTGCCAATCCTCGGTGCGGATTTCCTCTCTCATTTCCACCTTCTGGTCAATGTCGCCCACCGACGATTGGTCAACGCAGACTCCTACTTGTCGACACCTCTTCAACCCATCCCTTCCAACCTCGCTCTCCACATCAGCCACCCACGGATGCCTACGCCCCCCTCCTCACGTCGTACCTGGCAGTTTTCCGTCCAAAACCTCGCCAAACGCCCACGGCCCCTGCCAAGCATGGTATATATCACCATATCAAGACTACGGGACCCCCAGTCTTCGCAAAATTAAGACGTCTGGCACCGGACCGATTTGGCAGCCGCCAAACAGACGTTCGCCGAAATGGAGGAAATGGGCCTTTGCCAAAAGGCCTCCAGCCTATGGTTGTCATCCATATATATCGTTCTGAAGAAAGACGGCTCCCTCCGTCCGTGCTGGTATTACAGGTGCCTGAACATGCAAACAGAACCGGATCACTACCCCCTCCCAAACTAATATATATATATATATATATATATATATATATATATATATATATATATATATATATATATATATATATATATATATATATATATATATATATATATATTAGTGTGCTACTTTTATAAGCACACATTGAGTATGTATTGTTTAAGATGTTAAGTCTGGATAACGAAGTTCATCTTATTAGCTTTAAAAAGTATTTATTCTCTAAAAACAACAGAGTTAAACATCTCCATCATAGGAGTGGAGCTGGTTTGGTCGGATGATCAATTCAGGTGAAGTATAGATATGAACTGCTTAAATTATCGATATCACAGATATCGTATGCTTAGTTGTCGTAGCATTTAAACACAATATGGAAACTGTTACATTCTTTCTCGGAAGACACCTGCATCCGGTGACGACACAATCTTTCACACACTGATGCATTGGTGTTGACGTTTCAGAAAAATGTTACATTGCCGAGGCTGCATAGTGCATCCTGTTTATGATTTTATATGACTACAACAAATCTCACGCTAGCATCTTCATCCAAAATGACATATTACGTCATGTGTTTTAAACATGTAATAACAAACTATTTCATTTATTACATATATATATATATATATATATATATATATATATATATATATATATATATATATATATATATATATATATATATATATATATATATATATATACATAAGGAAAAATACCATTTGAGTCTAAACCTCCATGAGCGTCATTGTCCATCAAGAGAGTTGTAATTACACGGGAATTAAAAGCTAAACTAGTTAGTTTAGCCTCATGACAACAAAAAAGAGGAAGATCCCAATTCTCATTATTCTGTTTACTGTCAAATAAATCAGCTAGAAAGAGTTGTTTTTCCTTTGGATAGTGAGTGACAGCCATCTGGTTTAAGTAAGGAATTAACTGTTAAGTCAACACCACAGATTGACGATATAAAGGTATTTCACCAATTACAGTTTGTTCTTGGGTTGTAACAGAAGAGGTTTCCTTTCCTGGTTAAATTGTTTTTCTTTTCAGTTGAAGCATGAAATTTCTGAGCAAAAGCTCGAAGCTGGGTAAATTATCATCAAAATAAAAACATATTTTTTACACTTCCAAAGATTATTGGCCACGTGCTTTTCCAAAGAAACATATCTAAAATTATCATTTAACCAGTGGTTGTCCTTCACTTGATATCTTGTGAGCGGTGTGTTATATGTATAACTGTCATAGATAGGAAAAGTATGGTATTTTTATGTTTAGTTTTCATCATCCTATACCTGGCCTTCAATCTGTTGTTCTTTGGATTAATATAATGGAAGTGTTCCATTCAATGCCCTCAAGACCACTTTCCCTTTTTTTCTGAATCCATGTACACATTCGTTATAATTATAAATTATTCACTCCAAAGAATTCATTCATAAGTTGTATGTCTGAATGCAACTTCTTTTTAGTTGGTTTAAAGTTAGTTTTGCTTCGCCTTGTCTCCATTTGTCTCAGAGCAAATTTAATGAGTGTGTCTTTGGAAGTTGATGTAGGAGATGCAGGAGTAGGCGAAGAAGGAGTACTAAGAACAGGAGGAAGTCAATGCATGTGTCTTGTACACTAGTAATTTGCAGCAGCTGAAACAGTTGAAACAACTACAAACGTTTCTTCTGCGCCCAAGTAATGCTTTTTCAATGAAAAGAGAGAGAGAGAGAGAGAGAGAGAGAGAGAGAGAGAGAGAGAGAGAGAGAGAGAGAGAGAGAGAGAGAGAGAGAGAATATGTATTTGGATACTTAAACATTTATCACACTGCGTAAGACCAACTCCATTAGCGTACAGCCAGGAAGACGAAAATTAAACAGAATTTTCACAGCTTTGCCTGTGATTCAGGCTATCATAAAAGGGAATGTTTTATAGTGCAGAGCAAGAAAACGACAAAATATAGGTGATACGACTTGCAACCGCCAAAGGGCAAAATATTATTCTAGATGAAAACTTGAGAGCCATATTCTGTTTGCGAATTGGAATGTCTTACGGACACAACTGCACAGCGAAGTTTAAAAGCGTCAAGAACGAATGATATATGACCATTAAAAAAGAAGGTTAATTTAATCTTTTGTATCCTGAAATAATGGTTATATATACAGTATATACATATATATTTATATATATATATATATATATATATATATATATATATATATATATATATATATATATATATATATGTATAAATGTATGCATATACATATACACACATACACACACACACACACACACACACACACATATATATATATATATATATATATATATATATATATATATATATATATATATATATATATATATATATATATATATGTATATATTTATTTATATATATATAAATGTATGTATATATATATATATATATATATATATATATATATATATATATATATACACACACACACACACACACACATATATATATATATATATATATATATATATATATATATATATATATATATATATATATATATATATATATATACATATGAATATACATACACACACACACACACACACACATATATATATATATATATATATATATATATATATATATATATATATATATATATATATATATATATACACACATATATATATATATATATATATATATATATATATATATATACATATATATATATATATATATATATATATATATATATATATATATATATATATTTATATATATATACATACATACATATATCACATATACCAAGGCACTTCCCCCAATTTTGGGGGGTAGCCGACACCAACAATGAAACAAAACAAAAAGGGGACCTCTACTCTCTACATTTCTTCAGCCTAACCAGGGACTCAACCTGTATGTATATATATATATATATATATATATATATATATATATATATATATATATATATATATATATATATATATATATATATATATATGTGTGTGTGTGTGTATATATATATATATATATATATATATATATATATATATATATATATATATATATATATATATATATATATACAGAGAGAGAGAGAGAGAGAGAGAGAGAGAGAGAGAGAGAGAGAGAGAGAGAGAGAGAGAGAGAGAGAGAGAGAGAGAGAGAGAGAGAGTATTTAAACAGTAAAGCAGATGAGGCCGACAAAGCTATGAATTCAGGAAGTGACTATGGTGTGAGAATTGCTCATAGATTTTTTTTTAAATCTCGACTGGGGCAAAGAAGATTCATATACCCATCAAAAAGAAATATGGCTCTGTTATAGCAACAGGAGATGAAAAAATATAACGTTGGATGGAACATTTTAGTGAGGTTATGAATAGGATAAATGAAGGCAATAATTTGATAGATATACCTGAAGCTGATGAAGACCTTGATGTGACCATGAATGAATTCAGTGTGTTTGAAGTCGAAGCTATCCTCAAAAACTGAAAAAGATGGAAAGCCCCTGGATACGATTGAATAAATGCCAAGATGATACTGGCCGAAAATGAATGACTCCCAGACTACTTACAAGATTATTTTGTAGATTGGTGCATGACGAGGCAAAACCTGATGAATGGGAGTTAGGAGTGTTGGTGAAAATAGGTAAAAATGGAAACCTGACTGATTGCAATAATTACGGAAGCATACCGCTTACGTCAGTTGTTATGAAAATATATGGTATGCTTATTCTTAAGAGACTGGAGAGAAAGATTGATGAAAAGCCGAGAGATGGACAAGCATGATTTAGAAAAGGTAGAAGTTGCACTGACTAATTTTTTTTTTTCTTTTTTTGCGTATAATATAGAAATTCCCTTTTATGGTATTTGTGGACTATGAAAAATCTTTTGATGGTCTGCACCGGCAAATTTTGTGGAGAATCCTGCGTTATCATGGAATTCCTCTTAAATATGTATATTTGATTAAGTCTGTTCATGGTCATAGCAAGTGCAATGTTAATGGAGTCTTATCAAGTGAGTTTCCAGTAATCATCGGCGTACTCCAATGGAATGTGTTATAGCCGATGTTTTTTATCCTCCTCATGGACTTTGTAATTTGTAGAACAGTTAGAAATGGTGGAGAAGGATTGGACTGGATTGGTGATAGGAATTTAGCAGACCTAGAATATGCTTATGATGCTGTTTTTCTTAGCAGAACACCACAGGATATGCAATGCTTGCTTACTGGAATGCATGAAATATCACACAAGGTGGGGCTGAAGATAAACAGAAGAAAGGTAGAGATGATGAGAACGGAGGATGCAATGGAAGATGAAATATCATTGGAAAGAGTAAGGGTTGATGAGGGAGAACCATTTAAGTATTTAAGAATAAGGATATTCAATAAAGGGT
>NC_090736.1:127038946-127041446 GCF_036898095.1 Palaemon carinicauda
ATTGGTGGTTTGGAAAAAAGCAAAACGTATTGATTATACATTGCTGAAGGTTGTATAACGCCTAAGAACAAAATACTATCGTAGAAATGTAAGCTTGCCGAAACATTTGGGGTGGAGGAGTTGAGAAAGGAACAGCCGGCGAGTTGTCGTCTGCACACACCGCCACCATCAATCAGCTTAGAATCTGCTATCGAGCAATTGGCTCACTGTCGATTTCACCTATTTCAGCCATGGCCACAAGAGACGATATGGAACAAAGCAAAGATGAAGGCACTTCAAACACCAGGCATATACATGCTGCTGGCAGTAGGCTTACCAGTCAGTGCCGTAATATAATAATGAATGTTTTTCAATATTTCAATTCACAGGGCCCTAGCAAGACAATGAAAGAAATCATTAAGGCGACAGCAACAGCAACTCAAGTTTCAGAGAGAACTATCTATCGCATCAAATCTGAGAAGATGAAATCTTCAGACGGTATAATTCATTCACCCTTGCCCCGGAAAAGGAAATCGACTGTTGTTATAATTTTTAATATTATTATTGACTTTTCTCTTCATTAATGCCATTATTGCCTAATACAGCTACTGTATTATTAAAATGAACAGTCATGAAAATATACTTAAAATTTAAGTTCCTAAGAACCTTTTGTTTCCCTGTACTATTGAAAACTTCTATAAGTTTATTGAGATGGAACAAAAGACAACATGACAGCTAACAATCTCAAATATAAGGGCTCTGCTCTTATTTTTCATGGGGAGTCTTATGATTTACAAAATATAATATAATTAAGGTCTATCTAAAAATAAGATGGACGCGAGATAAAGAAAACCCAACTGTAATAGGACATATTTGAAAATTTCTACTTGAGGAACAGTAGATTTAATGTCATTTTATATAGAGAGTGGCACACCAGCCAGGAAATGGTACGAATAAATACAATTTATGTAATTTCCCTTTATACATATCCTAAAACATTAATGAAATTCCGTGAGCAGTACTTTTGAAATGCAAAAAATAAACATTATGATATATAAACATCTTAATTATTATTTTATGAAGACAAAAACACCACAACCCGCATTTGAACCTCCCGCTGAGAGTACGTCAACTTTCTGTCAAGCCCGTGGCTGTTCCTCCCACAACTCCTCCACCCCAAATTTTCTGACAAGCTTACATTTCTACGATATTATTTTGTTCTTAGGCGTTATACAACATCAGCAATGTACAATAAATATTTTTTGTTTTTTTCAAACAACCAATGGCATGATAGCACTAAAAATCTAGCTAGAAATTTAAACATTAAAGTTCATGCGTTTGAAACATATCTCTAGTCTACAGCTTCGGTAAGTGTTGTTTCATAACTGTTAACTATTAAATAATAATTCGGTATGTAAGTTCTTAATACTTACGTTTTATTACAACTGGTATTTACATAACATTACATAACTTGGCTCTTAACTCACTCTATGACCCTATAATCACAATTCTAAAACAGTGTGAAAACAAAACTGAGAGATTCGGACAACACGACACTCATCCAATCAGCGACAACCAGCTAAGTGCAAGTTTAGTGCAAGTTTGCCAGGTTTAAAAAAATCGACTTTTTTTTTTTTTATAGTTGGGCTACTTTTGTAAACCGCAACAATTTAAAAAGTTTTAGGCAGGTTTCAAGCAACATGGTCTTTGCCTGTTTAAGGAATCACAAGACGAAATTCATCGACCGTTAGAAAAGGCTCTTTTTCCTCACAACATTGTATGTTTTCCATGATTTTAGATGTGTTTTTTCAATGAACTCAGAATCGTAGCCTTGTTTTCTGAAAACCTTGTCAAATAAATTCCTGATCGCAAACGTTATAAGCCCTTAAAAATAAGCTGAAAATTAATCCCCCTTTTGTATGGTTTGAAAATTGACGTATATATGAATCTGAATAAGTTTTTTTTCTGTATACTTTGAATTTTGGACAGCCCGCTTCCGTACTGATTACACTGGTTTACAAAGAAGTTTAGGCAAGCACAAAAATACCCGTTTTTACCCATTTTGGGGGTGCTGAATTCAAATTTGAAATCCGTTGTTACTCATCTCCTCTAGTTTTTTTTTTTACATATGCATAGTGTGCCTTTTGTGCATATACGGTACATAAAGGGGTATATGCATTCAGGGTTAATTCTAATATTGTGAGACTTATGGCTTATTTTTTAGTTATTATGCACTAAATGTAAGTGATTGCATTACATTATATATATATATATATATATATATATATATATATATATATATATATATATATATATATATATATATATATATATATATATATATATCTAGACGGATTTTGGCACTCAGTAATGCTCTGGCAGTCATTGCAAGAGGTTGTCTTGCAGGTGGCGCAGGAGGTTGGTGTCCCTCAACTATCGTGTTACACATCTTTTGGGTAGCTAAATATAAGTATTACATTTTCCAATGCACATTTCATTGCCTTGCATATGATTTAGTTTT
>NC_090736.1:127046446-127048946 GCF_036898095.1 Palaemon carinicauda
AAAGTACATTAAATAACTGGAAATGCATTATTAGGGATGAAATCATTTATTCTAGAAGGTATTACTATATAAAATTGTTTGAACCCAGTCATCATGCTAGTCAACACCCTTTGTTATGCAATTATATGTGAAGAAAAATATATTGTGTAAAACATGGTCTTATACAAAGATGCTTAACTGATCATAATTATATACAAGTTTGCAGGAGAATTGATTAAGAACACTCTTAGCCTTTGAATTTAACAAAATTCTAAAAGTGGCTTCTTTTTCTTAATATACTAATAACTTACTTAAAACAAGTGCTTACTCGAAACAGATATACTTTCTTTATAATTTGAATCGCAATACTAGGAAAAGTTTCTGACACCCATCAATTTTATTTGTGTTCTTTTATAAAATGAATAAACATGTGTTTTCAAGTTCGGGAATGTAAATTCTGGGAAATTATACTCCCTAACAACGAAATTTCTATTATGTGCATGTTCATTATGAATATGTCCTTAAAATTAGCAAAAACTCCATGTTGAAGTCCAACACATTTAATAATAGGACGACATGTCTAATATATCAATGCGTGACAAAACTGAAAAGGTTTTTGTTTTTAGATAAATTATTTTGATAATGGTAATTTTCACATATTCAAATATAGAAACAAAAATACTTTTTATTTTTGGTATAATACAATCCATTTGCCCTTAGGATACCAGACCATAAGGGAAATTCTTGTATGAATAGTTTTTATTTTATTTCATGACAAGTACTTCTAGGTGGGCAAGGGAAAAAACTTTTCTCGAGTTGAAATACAGGTGATATTTACTCATTTAGACCATGAAGTCCCAAGTTGTAAATTATTACAATTAGATCATAAAATAATATAAACTAGTTAGTAAATAATATTATTTTTCACTTACCAAAAATACTCCACAAAGCATATGATACACCTTTCTTTAAAAATCATGTGATATTATAAATCATAAACTCTTGAATTTATATGGTATACTTAATTTTCTAATTTCCTTATCCACCAAAAGATCTTATAACAAATATGTATATATATATATATATATATATATATATATATATATATATATATATATATATATATATATATATGTATATATATATATATATATATATATATATATATATATATATATATATATATATATTATATATATATATAAATAATATATATATATATATATATATATATATATATATATATATATATATATATATATATATATATATATATAACAAAATCAGTGTTTATTAAACGAAATTTTAATGGCAATCATTTATGTTTGTGCATATTCTGTATTGAAAAATAGAATACAGCACTCAAACTTATAGGCTTCAATTTATGCTACTAGTCCTAAATGAGTTTGAATTATTTCACTGGACATCTAACAAAAAGTTGCTTACAGGAGCTGAATGTTCAACATTCCTCATATACATATGTAAAACACATATACAATACGCTTACATAGAGGTACTCTTTTCCAGCACGATGACATCCACAAATATATATGTACGACACCATATGGCAATTACACAAAACAAATAGGTCCCATTACCATTATTAAAGAGAGAAGAGGGACTGAGGAATATAAAAAGCTATAGAGGTGCATATATAGGTAGTAATCACTAGCTACCCATTGCCATAATGAACTTAAAACTGAAAGCATCCTAGAGAAATACAGATAGAATACAACTATGCTTCTAGAAGATGAACACAGAGAAACATTTGGTATTAAATATAGAAATCAATTTGCATTCATAGAGGCTTTAGGAGAAGAAGAACACACCATTAACCAAAATGGTGTGATATCAAGAACATATATCCGTTAGTTGGTAGAGAAGTTTTGGGACATGCAGTTACAAGGAGAATGTAATGGATATCAAAACGTTCTCAAGTACTTTAAAAAGGAGGCAAAAACAAAAAAGAATGTTGAAAGTTATCGAGGAAGTAAGGAAAATTATAATGTAGAGTATGCTAAATATTCCAGTATTGATAGTAAGGTCAAAAGAAAAGTCAAGAATGATTAGAGAGAATTTTTAGACAGGAACGCAGGTAAGGCGGACCAAGTTATTGAGGGGGGAGATATGGTGTAAGAATTGCTCACAGAATTATTAATGAAATCTCTACGAAGGTAAAGATGAAGAAGCATATACCCATCAAAAAGAGAGATCGATGATTTATAACACCAGAAGATGAAGAAAGGCAACGTTGTATGTAACACTTTTGCGGGATAACGTATAAGAGATATAAAGGACATTTTCTAATTGATATAACTGAAGCTGAGAAAGTCCTTGTTGTAGCCATGAATGAATTCTATTTGTTTGAAGTCGAAACTATCATTAAAAAAAAATCAAGTTATATGAAGCCTTTGAATACGACAGAATAACCGCCGAGATAATAATGACCGATAATGAAGTAACTCCCAAAATAATTACAAGATTTCTTTGTGGAATGTAGTGTGGAAGGGGCAGAACCTGA
>NC_090736.1:127056446-127058946 GCF_036898095.1 Palaemon carinicauda
ATATATATATATATATATATATATATATATTCATTGAGTCATTTAAAGAATCCAAAGAAAGGTTTACAGTTCCTTGTTATTTCATAGGTTGTTACATATTTGAGCATTTTTCAAATAGATATATAACCCTGTTAGTTTTGTCTCTGTTCAAGTACAATCGGTAAGAAAATTACCTTTGAAACTCGCTTGGTGAATATAACATAACTCACTTGATTATAATAATAGCCTTCGTAATATATTCATGAAATAGTAATTTCACTGCCAATGTAATGTCAGTTTTACGATCGTAAGACTTACGGCAAAGGCCAATGTTATTACTTGATTTTATGACAATCTAAATAAGGTACCACTACCTTTTGCCACCTTCAATATCTGCTGAAATCAATATATAACAGTTTTGGTGACTTACCTGATACCTAAGAATAAACATAATTATATGATGTTTAAAAGTTGTGATTTTGCCATTGAATTGACAAATCTCGGTTACGAACAATGGACATAGTAAAGGAGTAGGATTTAGGTGGATTGAAATGTGTGTAGAAAATATATACAATATAAATGTTTCTAGTCGATAAGATACCTTACCTATATTTCCATTACACATATACACAACCCACACACACAAACACACACACATACATACACACACACACACACACACACACACACACACACACACACATATATATATATATATATATATATATATATATATATATATATATATATATATATACATATATAAATATATATATATATATATATATATATATATATATATATATATATATATATATATATATATATATATATATATATATATATATATATATATATAGAATCTTCATCATCTCCTCCTACGCCAATGGCCGCAAAGGGCCTCGGTTAGATTTTGCCAGTCATCTCTGGCTTGAGCTTTTAATTCAATACTCCTCCATTTATCATCTTCTACTTCATGTTTTATTGTCCTAAGCCATATAGGCCTGTGTCTTCCAATTCTTGTAGTGCCTTGTGGAGCCCAGTTAAACGTTTTGTGAACTAATCTCTCTTAGGCAGTGCAAAGAGCATGCCCAAACTATCTCCATCTACCCCTCATCATGATCTCCTCCACATATGGTACTCCAGTAATATCTCTTATAGTTAAATTTCTAATCCTGTCCTACCATTTGACACCCAATATTCTTCTGAGGGCTTTATTCTCAAATCTACTAAAACTATTGGAGATTGTTTCATTGTTATAGTGTGACTCATGTCCATAGAGTAACACCGATATCACTAAACTGATATATAATCTGATTTTTATATGAAATTTTAGGCGATTTGATTTCCAAATTTTACTTAAACTAGCCATTGCCTGATTTGCTTTTTTCACTAATTCGCTAAACTCTAATTCTAAAGATACTTTATTAGAGGTCATTGTTCCTAAATACTTAAATGATTTTACTTCATTAATCCTTTCTCCTTCCAATGATATTTCATCTTCCATTACATACTCCGTTCTCATCATCTCTGTCTTTCTTCTATTTATCTTCAACCCAACCTTATGTGATATTTCATGTATTCTGGTAAGCAAGCGTTGCAAATCCTGTGGTGTCCTACTAAGAAGAACAGCATCATCAGCATACTCTAGGTCTGCTAAATTCCTATCACCAATCCAGGCCAATCCTTCTCCACCATCTCTGACTGTTCTAGACATTAGAAAGTCCAAGAGGAGAATAAACAACATAGGTGACAACAAATTTCCTTGGAGTACTCCGCTGTTCACTGGAAACTCACTTGATAAGACTCCATTAACAGTAACTTTGCACTTGCTATGCTCATGAACAGACTTATTTAAATTTACACATTTAAGAGGAATTCCATAATAACGCACGATTCTTCACAAAATTGGTCGGTGCACACTATCAAAGGCTATTTCATAGTCCACACATACCATTAAAAGGGGATTTCTACTGTATATTCTACGTATTGCTGTACATGTCTCAAAATGAAAATTTGGTCAGTGCAACTTCTACCTTTTCTAAATCCTGCTTTTTCATCTCTCAGCATTTCATCAATCTTTCTCTCCAGTCTCTTAAGAATAAGCATACTATATATTTTTATAACAACTGACGTAAGTGTTATGCCTCTGTAATTATTGCAATCAGTCAGGTTTCCCTTTTTAGCTATTTTCACCAGCACTCCTAACTCCCATTCATCAGTTTTTGCCTCGTCATGCCACATTCTACAAAATAATCTCGTAAGTAGTTTTGGAGTCACTACATTTTCGACCAGTATCATCTCGGAATTTATTCAATCGTATCCAGGGGCTTTCCATCTCTAGTTTTTTTTAGGATAGCTTCGACTTTAATCACACTGAATTCATTCATGGGCACATCACGGTCTTCATCAGCTTCAGGTATATCTATCAAATTATTCCCTTCAGGTGCTGTTCATAACCTCACTAAAGTGTTCCATCCAATGTTATCTTTTGTTAGAAAATATATTATCAAGATTTTTT
>NC_090736.1:127063946-127076446 GCF_036898095.1 Palaemon carinicauda
GACTTAACAGTTCATCATTTACTTAAACCAGATGGCTCTGTCACACACTATCCAAAGGAAAAAAAATATCTTTTTAGCTGTAGTATTTGACAGTAAGCAGAATAATGAAAAACCGGATCTTCCTCTTTTCTGTTTTCATAAGGCTAAATCAACTAGTTTAGCTTTTTGGTCCGGTGTAATTAAAACTCTCTTGATGGAGTTTGACGCTCATGGAGGATTAGACGTAAATAATATTTTTCGTGTTTTATATATATATATATATATATATATATATATATATATATATATATATATATATATATATATATATATATATATATATATATATATATATATATATATATATATATTTATATATATAAAGACTACTGATTTCCTAGTTTGTAAGTTGTTTGTAAATTTCTTTAAGTTAGAAAGAAGAGGTTCCTTTAGCGTTTGTTTGAGAATTGGTGATGTAACTGGATTTTTCTTTGCTATAAGTCACTTGATTTCAGCCCATTTTCCATATCGTATGAATATATATGCTGAAAGTAATCATAATTTCCGTTGTTTGCAATTTAGTCTCGTAAAATCAGGCTGCAAGTATTTCACTTCAAATATCATAACATATAATCATGGTTATTTCTGATAAGATATTCATGTTTTTTTTTTTTTTTCTTTTATTTAGTTTCGATTATTAAGTGATAAAATAGGAAAGTTAATCATTATGAAGGATTGATCATTTTAACTTTTGTTACGCTTGAATTAGAGGATGAACTTATAACTAAGAGTAAAAACGAAAGCCGTTTAAATACCTGTATATATATTATTTATAATGCTTCGAAAATTCAGTCAGGTTTGGAGGAAAAATGTACCATTTTATCACTATGGAAATGAAAACTTAAGGGAACTGACATACATTGTTTATATTCTCTAGAGATCTAATTTATCTGGTACTACGACTAATGAATTACAAAGTGCGTAATATCCATAACGGGAAAATGCGAATCTCGTTTCGAATATCGTGTTTGGAAATAACTATATATCCGCAGTAAATGTTTTATACATCGTACGTAGCTATACCCAGAAAACAATCAATTTGCTTTGCTATGAGGATAATAACTGAGAATCAACCAAATGGTTTTTTTTATTTTTCTTATTTATTTTGATTTATAATATATTGTGTATATTTTCCTATGTTATTGGTCTTTCGTATGTTAAGCTTTAGTTCTAATTCATTTTACCTTATAGGGTGAGTCCCATATTCTGACCCAGTAGATTGCACAATTCTAGCTTTCTAACTTTAGTTGCAAATTTGATAACGATATTGATAATAATAATATTTTGGAAGGAGACCCTCGTTGATGCATCTTTTATCAAGGTTTTTAATTTATGCTTACATAGTAAAGTAAGTGATTGAAAGTCTTTAGGCATAAAGTAAACAGTTTAACTTTATCGCACTTTCATTTTAACCTGTTTATTTCAAGCTCATAGACTGTTTACTTTATGCTTACATAGAAAAGAAAGTTGCTTTACTTGTGTTTCCGCCCTTCTCATAATGAGTAACTATCGCACAATTGCCGTCGGAATGCAGTAGTAATATGAAAAGAATTATGGGAACCATTAAAAAGGTTTTATATAAGATGAATGTTGTCGAGACAGCCCTTTCCTTTGATATTATAATAATAATAATAATAATAATAATAATAATAATAATAATAATAATAATAATAATAATAATTAGAGCAAAAAGAGATTTTTTACCTCATGTCCTAACACTTATCTTTGGCAGAAATTTAGTATAAATCGATATTTTTTTTTTTTAGATTTTTTCTTTAACCCTGGATAGGTACGCTCCTCGGACACCCCTTTAAGGGTATACTCGGTTGCGCACGACCCCGACTCCGAAAAAAATTCAGGAAAAATTCAGTTATGCATCAATCTGTATTGTTTGACTTGCTAAAAATACTTCAAAGAATGCTAAAAACTACTAAAAATATAAATGATACCCATCTACAAAATAACTATTTATTGGAAATATATTAAAAATTTAAGTATACAAAAAAAAGACGACGTAAATATTCACAAAAAATAGGAATATACATATACACATAAATCCCTTTAGGGACACCTTCTTAGATGGCAAATCAACAGCGTGTAATTGCTGGAAATGAGTTGGACCCATAGAAGTCAAGATCTGAAATGAGAAAAAAAGGGTAACTTTTTTTGGCCAAAAATATTTGTCCAAATTTCAGGAATTTTTTTGGGTACCCAAATGAAATAGGAAGAGGCTAATTTTTTTATAGAATAAACTCATATTATCCTAGAACAGAAATACATAATAAAATGTGCACTAAGCTGTAATTTACTGTTATATCAGGGGCGAAATCTAAAGGTCATTTTTGACGGCCTACTTTCACAATGTAAATTTTTTATGAAAATCATTGTATCTCCTATAAAATATGATATTTATGCATTAAAATATACCAAAATATCACGTATTCTATACAGAACAAGAATATATAGGGATATGCCAACTTACCTTTCGGGTATGTCAACAAAATGGCCGCAGACCGCAACAACTCTTACAGCCCAATCTACCACTTGAAATGAAGAATGGGGTTGCAAACTCCATATTATCATCAACATCTCTTTTTAACTCCATTAGAAGTGTGTTGATGACATCCATGCCGAGGGAATACTGCCTGCTGGCCATTATTGAAGATAAATACAAAATAAATAGAAAAAAAATCAAATTTGCAAAAAATAAAAAAAAATCAGAAATTAGCATTTGAGGGAAAACGGACCTCATGGCAATATATGGCATCTAAGCCAAAACCAATGTCATGCAAGTGGTAGACACACCATCCATCCACACTTTCCAACTATAAAGAACCAAACAAGTATCAACACTGCATTTGGGGAAAAGTTCGTGTAAATCAGCTGTGTAATTTTTACGTTATATTCAAAATGGTGAAAATGAAAATCCGGATTTGGGTCATCTCTAAAATTTAATTGAGTGGTCAATGAAAATTTCGTCAAAATCCGTCGAGCAGTTGTGATGTAATCTTGCCCACAGGCACACATAAATGTTTAAAAAGAATGAATATACTAGAATCCGGATCTCTATCCTATCCAATGGTTAAATTGGATTGTCCATGACGTAATGTTTATCCTTGGTGAAATTTTCGTCAAAATCTGTTCACTTATTTTGACAAAATCCTGTCCACTGACACACAGACAAACAAATAAATGAAAATGAGCCAGAATCCGGATTCAGACCTTAAAATTTAAATTGGGTCGTCCATGACCTAGGATCTATGTGGTGAAAATTTCGTCCAAATCCGTCTAATAGTTTATCTTTAAAATGGCGGAGATACAAATTAGGATCTAGAATTCGGATCCAGGTCCGGATCTTCTTCAAAATCTAATGCAGTCGTCTATGACCTAAGATTTATCTATAGTGAAAAATTTTGCCAAACTCCGTATAGTAGTTTTCACGTAATCCTGTCCACAGACACGGAAAAGCATATTCAGAACTAGAATCTGGATCCGAATCAGCTCCAAAATTCAATGATTTCGTTCCATGTCCTAAGGTCTAGCTTTGGTGAAAATCATATCAAAATCCGTCTAGAAGCTTTGACGTATTCCGGTCCACAGCCAAACATCCACAGACACACAGAATCCATTATTGTACCTACGCGGGAGAGATTATAAATAAAAGAATTTGCTAATTGCGCGCTAAAACGTTGTCCCATTGTAAATTCATCTTCATGTTTATTGCAGGCCTACTTGATATTAGACATGAAGTAGCTGTTATCTGTTGCTTATTTCAACATTTGTTAAGTTCTTCTTTAATGATATATCTTATCATATTTTTCTTATTCATTGGTTCAATTAGTATAATAATCATTTCTTCAACTGGTGCATTAGTGTAAAGGAATACTTTGCCGTAACTGCCCATGTAGCTTTCATTATTTTGCCGTATATCCATTTTTTTTTTTTTTTTTTTTAAGAATAATCGGTATTCTATGAACCATATGAAGAATTTAGAGAGAGCATTCCTTGGTGTTTTTCTAGCTGACTTAACCAGTCTAATATTAGATTATTTTTAGTTGACATAACCGGTCTTATATGGGTATTTTCTTGCTATTATGCTAATTGATAAATACAGAATAAAAGAAAATGATAGATCAGCATTCTTTTCAGATTAAGGTAAAAACAATGTTTTATGTAAAACTTTTTCAATTATGTTTTTTTTTCCAGCCCAAAGACAAACTGGGGATCAGACAAGGATTACAAGATTAAATATGCCGTTCGTAGTAACTGTTGTTTGGATCACGCTATAGATCCCTAATTGTCAGATCGTCGGAACATGTAAGCAAATGTTACAGAGCAAAAAAGATTCTTCCTTAGGCCTCTCGAGTCATCCGTAAATACAGAAGAATTTTCCATTGTATTTAGAAGTAACTACCAATCTAAAATTCGAATAGCTGAAATTCTACTGATTAAAGATTTAACCCAACTTTGAACAATGCAATTTAGAGCTTTCTATTAAAACTTTCAAGTGTTTATGAGATTTTTTTTTTTTCGTTGTTTTTAGTTTCATTCCATATTTAGAATTTACACTATGTTATGTTATTTTTATTTAAATATTTTTGTATATTTTAGTTATTCGGACAACATAAATAACTAGCTCTTGGGATTTGTTTTTTCACTTACTTTTTATTCACGCGTACAATTAATCTTTGCAGCTCATGATGGGTTAGAAATTGATACCCGATTATCTCAAAGAAATAATAAGTGAAAAAAAAGAAAAAAAAATCGTCGGTTTTATTGCTGAACATCCTACAGCTTCTTAGTTTTGTAATGTTTCTAAGAGGGACCCTTTTGGTAAATGTAATAACAAGCAGATATGGTATAGAGGCCTGGATCGAGATAAGGAATTGGGAGACGACTCTAAGAAAATACTTGAAAATAATATTAGGTTTACTGTTTTTGGAAAAATATCTATTATATAAGTTTACATCAAAATTTGTGCGTTTTAAACGCTGAAAGAAAACGCTTCATCAGAACCCGCTCTACAAAAAGCGGCAAATAACGTTACTCCTCAACGAACTTCGAGGGAAAAGGAAAGACCATCGTACTCAACAAGGAATGCTTTAATAGTGTTGTGATATTAGGAAAAGAGTTATGATTTTTAGATTCTAAGCATGTATGATCTGTTTTTACCTAAAATATGTTTAGCAATATAAAAATAATGTAATGTTAGCACATGTCAAAGTGTTTTTTTTTTTTTTCTACGGGTGTTTTATAAACCCAATAGTAGATGTAAATAAAACAGGGTGTAACATTCCAGAAAGGTTTTTGAGTAGAAGAGAAAAATAATTATTATTCCTAGGGTTACAACATAATTTGATTCCTTACGTTAAGGAGTCTCAGTGGCAATTGCCTTTTGAATTGGATGTAGATTAACTTCTAGGTAGACCACAAAAACAAGGTGGAACAAAGAAAGGACTTTATAGTCAAATGAGAATGATAACACCAACTGCATGTTCAATGGCAAGTACTATAAACAGAAAGATGGAGTGACAAAGAGCCAACTTCATGCTATAATAATAATAATAATAATAATAATAATAATAATAATAATAATAATAATAATAATAATAATAATAATAATAATAATGTAAAAAAAAAATCTTCTAACCTTGCTTGAGCATATGTATTAACGATAGTTATTTTGTTATGCCATTCCAAAGGACATGAAAGTAATCAAACAGACATCAAAGTCACCTAAACACTTTGGCAAGAGAAAGGACAACAAACTCTCTTCAACTTGAAAAATTCCGTTTTCCTTAAAAAATGTTCGTCAAAATTGATCTCTAAAATATTTTTCTTTTCCGTCTACTTTTTCTACAGATCACATTGTGATTCATCCTTATCATTTATATGTGTGTGTAAGATTGCGTGTAAACATACATACATACAATCATGTGGAAAGGAAAGGAAACTTCCTTGATATTTTTAAACGTTTATCTTCTACTCCTCTAATTATAACCACAAGTAGTGCCGCTGTTTCGAGCCATAATGATATTAATATGAAAGATTGATTTAAAACCTTCTAATACCATCTAGGGTGTGAATTATAAGAAATTAGAAGATAGTGATCTTTTTTTCCAGAACGATCTAGACATGAGAAGTGTGAACTATTTCCAATTCATACAACACGGTAGCCTTTATCAAAGGGCATAGTGGTCATATGTCTTCATAAATAGATAGATTTAGTAATAATATATATATATATATATATATATATATATATATATATATATATATATATATATATATATATATATATATACATATATATATATATATATATATATATATATATATATATATATATATATATATATATATATATATATACATACATATACATACATATATATATATATATATATATATATATATATATATATATATATATATATATATATATATATATATATATATATATATGTATATATATATATATTAGTGTTGACTGGGTAAATGTTAGTTCCTGATATCCATCTTATTCCCCACGTTGCGTGATTCTTAATCATATCATCCAAGGCTAAAAAAAAAAAAAAAATCAACATACATAAAGATTAAGAAACAATTAAAAACTTTTAGACATCCATATAAACCGGCCCCCACAAAAAACAAATCAGTCTAATATCAAATAAAATTAAAATTTATTAGGAAATATATATATATAAATATATATATATATATATATATATATATATATATATATATATATATATATATATATATATATATATATATATATATATATATATATATATATACACACACATCAAGCATAAGTGGAACCAACCTTACAGAAGTGTATTGAGAAACTGAATACCGACAACAGAAAGTAAACAAAACAAAGAAGGCCATGAAAAATATAATTTAATGGAAGAAGCTTAGGTATTTAATGACGGAACTAGTCGTTTGATCAATATTGACTGACAGAGAGGTAAGACATGGTTATTTTATACTTGACCAATGATGGTAGAATATTTGTTTTCACTATTTTGTTTGCAAATATTTTTATAATTGCGAATATTTGAATGCTCAGGGTTGGATATTCTGCAACCTATTCGATTGCTAACACCTCTATGGGAATCAATTCTAACATTTAACAGCTTCTTGGTAGATCCTACATAGGTCCCAGAGTTACACTTTAGGCAAATACATTTATATACAACATCAGAGGACATATAAGGACTCAATCGATCTTTGAAGGGGAAAAGCAAGCCAATTATGAGAGGGTTCTTAGAGATGAGTTTAACTTCTACAGCTGGAAAGTGTTGTTGAATGATTTCTACAATTTTTTTCCTGAGCAAATCTTCATGTAGAAAAGGAAAACTAGCATAAAATTTTAGTTTAGGAACTTTAAGTGTCACTGGAGTCCATGTCATCTAATAATCTATTGAGAAGCTTGTAAATTTTTTTGGTGGAAAAGCAGTTGTTCTTAAAATATCCACATAAATCCATAATTTCTGTAAGAAAAGATTCGCAACTAGAAGTCAAAAGGAGTGCTCTTTAGAGAAAAATAAAAATAGAATTTGTTTTAAAATTATAAAAACAAGAGCTATAAAAGCTTGAACCTAATCCGGTAAAAGTATTTTTTTCTAAAAATCATTGTACTAAACGGATTTTGAGTGAAGCGAAAAATCTATTTTTGGGTGAGATAGCCATGTCGTCCTGATGGAAGTTCCTTTAGGGTAGCTTCCTAGGGTATATTTGATTATGGTGATATTCTCAGAGAATTTTACCTTAGGGTATCCAGAATTCTAACTCCTGGAGCGAATGTCCCTAAATAAATCTAAAATGGGGTATTGTGTAATATCAGAGGACGTATTCTTGACACGCCATATAGCTATCATTACCCCGAACAGAATTAACACTTCGAGGGGTCAAAGTGGCAAGAAAACGAAAAGCTAGAATGAAAGGAGAGCCATTAATAAGGTACCTCTCTTATTTCGCTTCGAGTGTGTACACAATGCTGCCGATGGCGCCATCTTTATTCCTTGTAGCGATATATGAGGTGCTACCGATACTGTTATAGGGAGGGGTCCTATAGCCCTTTTACATTAAAAGGAAGGGCGGGTCCATCAGGACGACATGGCTATCTCACCCAAAAATAGATTTTTCGCTTCGCTCAAAATTCGTTTTTTGGGCTCAGGCCATGTCATCCTGATGGAAGTATACCAGAGCATTACTGTATCCGTGGATTCTCAAATCGTGCCATACCCTCAAGAAAGTATTTCCTGGTCAGCATAGACCTAGAGACCTATGATGTTACCGTCATACATTACTTCGCCTAAGCATGAATTATGTTAGTGCTTCCTGACCCCTACAGGGAAGAGTCATACTAGACTCTGGGAAAATTCTCGAGGAGTACATATACCTATGGATGACTAACATACATGCCAGTATAATGGTCTCACTCTATACGTTATAAAGCAAAGTTTTGTATAAGAAGCACCAATATCAGTATGAAATACCGACAATTCCCCCGGTGTGCCTGTTCTTATCAATGGATCAGACAAAGGATTATATCTGTGTATGAATAATACTGCGTATCACCACCATCCCTTTAGAGTATGAAATCTTTCCTTCTTGAAGAAAGAATACATCAGTGAATGTTTGCTTGCACCAAAGAACAATCTTAAAGACTGTTCATGTTAAAATTATCCATAGTTTCAAGTGTAATGCTAATACATTTTGTAATAAAAATGATATCGGCGAATAAGACGCAAGGTTCACTAAGAACTAGTTTATTGACAATCACTAAAATATATAGGTCAATCGACAATTATAAGAAATATAATACGTGTATGAGCACATAATCAAGCATAAGGATAACAATAAAACAGGAGGTATTGTTTAATCTGAAAAGGAAACATATATGTGCCACGTTTAATATCAAAATAAAAATACTATATCACAGTCTGTATTACTGTTCAATTACACTAGCGTTACAAACGCTTGGCACATGTGTACATGTGTCCGCACTATGCTTGGTTCACCCTTATCTCTGGAACAGTTCATAAGGACACCTTAGTGGCCAAACAATTAGTTTGTGGAAAAAGTCCGTGACTACACACCCACCCCTGAATTAATTGTCCCAATTAATTTCACTGTTCCTCGCAGATTTAAACAGCAAGTTTAGAAACACTACCTGCTGCTACCACAAACCTCATCAGTTCCTCCACTTGCTTCGCATAGTGTTCAGAGAATACTCCAGAAGACTTCCATCTAATGTATGAGCGAAGATGATTAAAATCCATATTATAAAAGAAATTTATGGAATACGCAACTTTTCTCAGATCACGACATGCGGGTGTACTTGTCTGAATCCGCTCTGTGAACAAAATAGGTGATTTAAGCCCCTAGTTGCTTCAGAGATAGATTTGAGGCTGAGGTTTCTCCCCTAAACACCTGGCCTCCCCTAAAGTCTGAAGTTCTACGAAGATAGACCTATAGGTACTCCGCTGGACACAGAGATGCATCATCCTTCAGAGGGCAGATTCTCCAGGGACCCCGCTTCTTAGTGGGTAGCTCATTCTTGGAGAGAAACGTTGAGGAATGATGAACAGAAGACTGTTTCTTGATATCCCAAATCTTTTCCTCATCGTTAGTGAGAGAAAATCATGAGGTGTAGACTCTGGGTCTTCTGTGATGAGGCAAAGACAGTCGACTTCTGAACTCTCTGAGTCAAAACTGGATCAGGTAGCGGCACAAACTTCAGTCGTAGTTCTAATGACAGAGGGAACCAGACGCCGTTTGGCCACTTGTGAGCCACTATTGCTGCTTTCCCTTTGAAAGATCTCAGTTTATCGAGGACTCTCAAAAGAAGGTTGTGCGGAGGGAACAGGTAAATCCTGGACCATCTATTCCAGTTGAGGGACATAGAGTCCACTTCTTCCGCCAGAGGGTCCTCGTACAGGGACACATAACGATGTAACTTCTTATTATTCTTCATCACAAAGAGGTCTATCTGCAGTTCTTGGACTTGACTTAAGATGAAAGAAAATGATCCTGTGTCTAGGGACCATTCTGACTCTATCGGTGTGAACCTGGATAAAGCGTCCGGCGTCACATTACGGACCCCTTGAAGGTGAACTGCTGACAAGTGCCATCTCTTCTTTTCCGCTCGCCGGAAGATGGTCAACATCACTTGGTTGATTTGAGGTGACCTCGACCCTTGTCGATTCAGGCATGTCATTATCACCTCGCTGTCTAGGACCAATCTTATGTGGATCGAGTGGCGAGGGGATATCTTCTTTAGTGTAAGAAGTACTGCCATGGCTTCTAGAAAGTTTATATGAAACTTCTTGAAGAGGTTGGACCAAGCTCCTTGGGCTTTCTTTCGGTGAGAATGACCTCCCCACCCTTCTTTTGAAGCCTCTGTATGAATAGTCATTGAGGGGGGAGGTGGCTGAAGGATTACTGATTTCTTCAATTGTTTGGCTTTGGACCACGGCTTGAGAAACGTTCGCAGACGAGTCGGTATTGGTCTTACCAAATCTCTTTGCGCATTTGATGCATATTTTCTCCAAACTCCGGTTGCATCCTTTAGCTGTGCTCTTAGCACAGGGTCTGTTACTGAAGCGAACTGATGAAAGCCCAGCACTCTCTCCTGTTCACGTCTTGATATCCTTTTGGATTCTAGTAGTCTCTTGATGGACCCTGCTATTTCTTTCCTCTTCTTCACAGGAGTGGAAAGCTGGTGTGACTGAAAGTTCCAGTGGATTCCCAACCATTGATACTTTTGAGATGGAGAAAGTCGAGACTTTTTTATGTTGATCTTGAATCCTAGATATTCCAGGAACTGGATCACCCTTTTGGAGGCTTGCATGCATTCTGTCCTGGATGCTGCTTACACTAGCCAGTCGTCCAGGTAGGCTACTTCTTGGATTCCTTTTAGGCGTAACTGCTAGACACCTGTGTTCGCAAGCTTCATGAGGATCTTTGGGGCTATGTTTAGCCCGAATGGCATGGCTCTGAAGGCATAAAGTCTTCATTGTAGCTTGAAGCCTAGGTAGGAGGAGAGATGACGACTGATGGAACGTGCCAATAAGCGTCTGACAAGTCTATAGAGACGGTGAATTCCCGTTTGGGCAGTAGGGTCCTTATGTGTTGAAGTGTCAGCACCCTGAACTTGTATTTCACTATGAACTTGTTGAGTGGCGACAAGTCCAGAATGACTCTGAGTTTCTCTGAGTCCTTGTTTGGAACACAAAACAGCCTTCCTTTGAAATTGATGGACTTTACCCTTCGGATTACTCTTTTCTCCAAGAGTTCTCGAACAAATTCTTCCAGAATGGGGGTAGAGTGTATGAAGAACTGAGGGAATGGAGGTGGAGTGCTATACCAGCTCCAACCCAGTCCATTCTTGATTAGGCTGTGGGCCCTGGGATCGAAGGTCCAGCGATCCCAAAAAAGATGAAGTCTCCCTCCTACCGGAAGCATCTCACTTCTGCTGTTGTGGACCAGAGGCCTTGCCTCCTTGACCGTGCCCTCCCCTGAATCCCCTTCCTCTTGAAGGGCGTCTAGATGAACCTCTGGCTGTTCCTCTAGGTAGTTGTCTGCCCTTCAAACACTGGGTTAAACGCCAGTGACTGAGTTGTCACCGCTTGAGGTACCAGTTGATATGTGCTTGGAGGTTGTGCCACTATCTGGGGTACTACGGTCGTCGGAAGTTGTTGTTGTTACTGTCTATAAGGCTTGTCTGGCCGAGAGGATAGCCTAGGATGCTTTGTCTTCCATTTAGGTTGGGGACCCTCATCTAGGAAAGACTTTCTCTTAAGAGTTAGGCCCCACTTTTGGAGAAGGTTCCTATTCTCAGTGGCGGCCTTATCCACTACTTCTTTGACCACTTCATCAGGGAAGAGGTCCTTACCCCCATATACAAGAGGAGATCAGTTTCCTCGGTTCGTGCCTCACTGTAGCTAAGGCGAACATGAACTCACTACAAGCTCTCTTAGCTTTGATGAAACTGTAGAGATCCCTTGTTGATGTGGCCAAATGGGTTTTAGCCACTACCATGAACATCTTATGGATCTTGTGGTCACTTGCCATCGTCTCTAGAGTCGTATGTAAGGACATCCATGCAGCAAGTCTCTCTTTTGTCTCTTGCTCCCTGCGCAAGAGAAAATCTGACAGCTTTGAAAGGTCCTCACCGAACTGACGTCCGGCAATGTCAGCCTCCAACTTCCCGACAGAGAAGGTACGGTGAACGTCCTTCCAGTCTTTCTGGTCCATGGGTAAGGTCAGGGACAACGGCTTACATTCCTCCAAGGAGGGACAGGGTTTCCCTGCCTCAACCGCCTTCAAGGCAGCCTTGTATCCCTTCTCCTTGAAGGGAAAGGCTCTGGTAGGAGAAGCCACAAAGGAGGGATGTTTCTTACTCAGAGCTGAAATCTTTGAGTTCGTGAAGCCCCTCTCCTTCATCG
>NC_090736.1:127086446-127101446 GCF_036898095.1 Palaemon carinicauda
TAAGGAAATTACGTAGCTTGGAGATCATGCTGACTTATAATCTTGATTCAAACAAGTCCCCATGATAAAGTTCCTATTTGTGTTCCTTCCATTTATTCTTTATTCATTTATTTATCAAACATCCTCGGTATTTTTAAAATAGATGGCCTTCTGCGCAGGTATTCGTCCTAAGCCGTCCATTTTTGGTTCCCAGTGTCTCACTATCCCTTCAGAAAAGAAATCTCTTCAGAACGGCAGCATGAAACACCTTCACTTGTCCATTCCAACCGAGAACTTTCGAACTTATGTGAAGCCATGATGAGATATTCCTTAGCTAGATTCAAACATAAGGCATTTTCAGCGCTATTTCACTCAGATTTCTTATACAATTTTTATCAAATTCCTTTATGATTATTCCAGGTTACGAAAATATCTTGGTTGATTTAAAGCAAACAGGCAAGTTATCCTACAGACGACTTTTGTAATGTATGTGGAGGACTACAGAACATTTTGATCTATAGTGACTAAATACTCTAACTTTGTGCCGGAAATATGTTAGTACAAGGATTCTTACTAACGAATCCTCCAAATACTCAAAAGACGTCTCTCTAATTACAGCAATTTTTTTTTTTCCATAATCTATCATTCTTTAGATCAGCATTAAAAGCCAACAAAATAATCCCGTTATTTCTACTCGGTGATAACTATCTCCAATTTTGCCATAGGTCCTCGGTAATTATCAAGCGAATTAAAGCTCTTGTAATTTAGATTGAATTAACAAAACAGCAAATATTTTAATGTATACATTTAGAATTTTAGTTTAAATGTCATTGCTAACCATTCTTGGCCACAAATAATGGCGGTGAGATGACAAAGTTCTCCGAAAAGGGAAGGTAAGAAATTAGATGAGTAAAGGGCAAGTGGTTTGCGAACTACAGACTGAGATGTAGTACATCCCTTTAAATCTGAATGACTTGGGAAATGTTTTACAGTAAACTATCCTTATGTATTACAAATGTTGCTATCTATGAATGTTTAAAGGCCGATGAAAGTCTTTAGCAATAAATATATATATATATATATATATATATATATATATATATATATATATATATATATATATATATATATATATATATATATATATATATATATATAGTATTTTAAAAATATCGACGAATTTTTGGAAGCATAAGACAATCATTTTTATTGGAAACATTGCAATGTCAAGTGAAAATTTATTTTGATATGCATGAATGTCTGGAAATCAGTTTATATGGTGACCAACTACTATATTAACTACTGTAAACTCTGTCTCTCTCTCTCTCTCTCTCTCTCTCTCTCTCTCTCTCTCTCTCTCTCTCTCTCTCTCTCTCTGAATGTCGTAAAGTCGATTAACTCATTTATGGCGTTTTAATGAATAATTTACAGCATCGAGCCCTAAATGAAACTTGAACAAGACTATTTTCGGATCACCGAACAATCTAATGTAGCTGTTAATGAAAGGAATTATTAAGCTATGTCACTCTAATAATTTCTACGTTTTACAGATTATATATATATATATATATATATATATGTGTGTGTGTGTGTGTGTGTGTGTGTGTGTGTGTGTGTGTGTGTGTGTGTATGTATGTATGTATGTGTGTGTGTTTTGTGTATTTGTATTGGATAGTCGAGATGTCAAATGATACCACAGTATGAGTAATGGCAACTCGATTAATAATATTTTCCAGCGTTCGCTGAGGTTGGACGAGGCTCCGCCTATTTTCTAAGAAGTAGTATGAAATGCAACCCTTTGTTAGTTTTGTCATGGTAATACTAGAGACCTCTGACGAGCAATTCTCCCTGAATGTCGGCGGACTTTTCTAATCTAAGTGTATATATATATATATATATATATATATATATATATATATATATATATATATATATATATATATATATATATATATATACATATATATATATATATACATATATATAAATATATATATAAATATATATATATATATATATATATATATATATATATATATATATATATATATATATATATATACACATGCATATTTACATATATATCATATCTATAATGGGAAATAGGATCTTATAGCTTCAAGTTTCTTGATCATTCCAGATAAGTCAGATTTTAGAAGTGATGAAAATATCGGATTAATGCAAATAGAAAAGGATTTAGTTTCAAAAAGTATTCAGAAATATTTCATTTTGTGTATTCATTTTAATGGGTACTTTACTTTCCTTTGACCATATGTGTTGGGATTAAAAGTGGGAGTCTTAAGCATTATTAAGAGATCTCCCAGAGACGGGTAACTTATGATGTTTTATTCTGACTGAGATGCATTTGGATGCTTACCCTTCATGTAAAAAAGTTACAATAAGAACACAGCATTGTATATGCTATATTATTATAATTTTCAGAAATATTCTTAGTCATAATATTCATTTAAGTACAATTATATATAATCATAGCCCTTCTATTTTTTTTTTCTATAAGGGTATGACATCAAAAAAATAATCATGAAATGGCAAACAAAGTATCCTATTCATTGATTCCTTCTTTTCCAACTGGACACTAAAAAATACATTCTTGACTTTATTCATACAGTTTCATACAAAATACTTGGGACAACAAAGATTAGTAGCAATTTCTTTATTTTTAGTGAACTCCTCCTCCATATACTCGTGGCTACATATTCTAAGTGCCCTAAAAATTATATATATATATATATATATATATATATATATATATATATATATATATATATATATATATATATATATATATATATATATATATATATATATATACATAAAAATATACAAAGTAATAAATTGTGATTTGACGTGTTTACATTTTTTAAAAATACCGAAGTTTTGCTGATTTTAATCGAATTATAATCATAGTCATTTTGCCAGAAATTCTAGAATATTCAGATTTTACCTTCCCTTCAGGGATAAACATTCATAGCAATTTTTTCCAGAATGAAATAGACCATAGAACTAACAACTAAGATTAACTCATGAACTAACATTTGAGAAAAGTCAATTAGACTAGTTTTAACTTGCACAAACTGGTTAAACCTTTCCTATCGAAGTTTAAACTTAATTACACTCACAAACAGTTTTAGGCAAATGTAATTCCTTATTTCGTGGATGTGTTTAATTATGTTTGTTCTATACATAAAATTATCTCTTGGAAATTCATTATGAAGTAAAATATATTACTTTTTCAATGTCATGACAACTAATTTGAATTAAAAAAAAAAATTTTCTCTCTCTCTCTCTCTCTCTCTCTCTCTCTCTCTCTCTCTCTCTCTCTCTCTCTCTCTCTCTCTCTCTCTCTCATATAATTTCAATATTGGAAAAAATTAATGGATCGATCCTAGTAAAAAAAGGTAGATATATAAAGTATCTAATTCTGCTTAGCAGAATGAGAGTTGATCCTTTGATGATTCTGTGTTAATGATTTGAGAAATTTGAGCTAAGGCTTAAGCGAAAGAAACGAATCATATCAGACGCTTCGAAATATATTGTCTTATTTTCTAAGCCATTTTAACTTTCTTGAATCTAATACAGACAATAATTTACTTTATTCCATGGGGGACGTATCAAAACTTTTCACTCTCCCCGGGAGTTTTGGTGATACAGATTTACTAATGTCCAAGCTATATAAGTGCAGAATCTACTTGTCTGACATTTGAACTTTGCCGCGTTTGACTGCTCGATTGAAAATGCAAGCCGGGTTTAGGCATTAGCATCTGACACATTACAAAATGTGAATTAATCATGATTTCCAAGGATAGCTGCAAAGGAAAACATATACTTTGTTTCTCTGTTTAAGAAAATTTTCATTTGTTAATCAACGCTAATGTGTTTTGATTTGAAATTAAAAGGAACTTGACCAACTAAGCATTAAATCTAATATTTAATTCCCAGATACATGGTATACACATGGTATATGATGGATGCAATATAACCAAGGCAATAGTAATTCTGTTTGAAATTGCAGTTTATCAATATTCTTCATGAATCTATTCATTAAAATAACAATTCACTGTAATGAAATGTGAGGTATTTTGTACTATAATACAATCCACACATATAACAGGACCTAGAAAATGAGGAAATTAACTGCGCAGCTAGAATAAATATCTTCTGAAAATTATATAGGGTTATTATCAGAAATCCCACGTTGACATAGGATTTCATATACAATATTGGATTTTTTTTTAACTGATGCGTAATTGAATAATTTATGAGGCATTATAGATGCAATATCACTAGTAAGAACTTCTTTAACACCCATGATTCTACGGAATACATTTTCAAAAAAACAACTTTACTTATCTTTAACTAATATTAAGATAAAAAAAAAAAATACGCAAAGTCCTAAAAATAATTGAAATAATACGCTCACCTGAAAGCCATATGTTATCAAAGTACAAATATTTTGCATGGAAAATTATATTTGTATATCATCTTAATTATAGATACTATTTTTTAAGCCGATAACTCAACCAGCAGCATTAAAACCAAAAAATTCCTGAGTGAAAATCATAATAATTATTATCATAAATTTATCCAGCAAATTCAAAATAAAGAATACTTATGAATGTATAGGCGGTCATAATTTCAAAAATTTCCTCCTAAGGTATGTGAGCCACAAGATTAAGCAATTCACTTTCATCGTCATTTTCTCGTACCCTCTTGGGCTCCTCCAGCAGCATGGACTTCTAGTAAACGTAATTTTGAGTTCACTGTGCAGGGTTGGTTTAAAAAAAAATAATAATAATTCGGTTTTTTAACCCATATCTGTCCGAGCTATTTTTTTTTTCTTAAAACTTTATATTTATCTATACTTCCATGATAAGTGTGATGTAAATGATACTCCAAACGTCTTTATTTCATCTCATTTAGCACAGTAAGGACTAAATAGGGTGTGACATATATGTCACTCTAAGCAGATACAAGGACATATTCATTATAATGAGGATTATTTTGGGATTCTACAAAAACATTCTATAAAACTTATTATAGTCCCCCTACCCCAACAAAAGTCCTCAAACTGTCATATTCACTTTGTATGAAAACGAAGGTTGCAAGGTATGTAGAGTCCTACATTACATTTACTACACTGACTAAATGAAACTTCTTGACATCCATCACCTACACATCGTCTTCGTTTATTTCCTGCTGTTTCTACGAGGTAATATTCCATTCCATCATAGTGAATATCCTCCAGAGCACGTTTACCCTCTCGTCCTGAGTGAGATGGACGCCTTTCTTTCCCTTTTGGAGGAACACCATAACTTTTGAGGTTGGTTTCAGCAAGTTGTTTCTTGAATGCACACTGCATCAATTTCCCACCAGACTTTTTATGCAACAGCCAAGCATTCTGTACAGTCGCATCAACCAACCATGTAAATATGCACCACCACCACTTCTTCCCCCGGAACGAGTTTCAATGCTTGTTCACATTTTGGTCTTGCCTGTCAGTTCCTCCCATATGCCAATTGTATTCTTGGGTGATTTTGGGGCAGTCAACCTCTATCTTCCTTTTCTCTTTCTGGCAATATCTTTTCACCTTATATGAAGAATCATTTGCGTGAATTGTCGAGGCTATTTTCAGAAATGAATTATCCATCCATCTACCTACAACAACTGCTTCCTTTTTTCTGCTTCTTCCTCTGTTGTACTGGCACAAAAGGTCAAACTTTACATCTGTTTTCTCTTACTGTTCCTGTACCCCCGTATTTTCTGTCTTGAAGTTCCTTCAACAACGGAGAACAAGAGAAGAGATTGCCAGAGGAAAAATTGTATGGGAAGTGTCTCTTATCTTCTGGAAGTGAATCGATGTTCTTCAGAACAGTAGCTGCACATTCGCCAAATATTTTCCCATTTTGGACATTTCCTTCATATGTGCATCCTTGATATAAGTCAAAACTTACTAAGTATCCATCAACTGTATTCAGACACCAGGCTTTGTATCCAAATCTGATGGGCTGTCCTCTATGTTTTCCAAAGTATTCAATCATTGCTTCATAATGCAAAAGTGATTTTTCCGGTTGAAAATGTATTATGAATCTATTTGAAATCAGCTTTACTAAAGGATGCACTTTTGCATATCTGTGTGCTTTATCTAGTGCGGAATTGTCAGCAAACTGGATGAACTGAATAATTTTCTCAAACCTGTTTCTTCTCATTGCATTGTACACAGCTCCATTTCTTGTCAAAGAATCTACGCGAAGAAACTAGTACTATGCCAGACACCAACAGAATTCCTAAGATGACTTTTAATTCTTCCTTAGATACTGTAAAAGAAGTTTATCTCTTGGACTTAAAGTAGACAATGGTCTGATCAACTATCATACTCCCCACTTCTTCATTAAAAAATTCTTAAAAAAGTTCCATAGGTGAACAATCTCTCTACTTTACATAACTGGGCTACGAAAAGATACAATTGACCCAACTAAGAAGATTACCCCGATGCCCTTTAGGGTTCTTGTATACTGAACTATGACTGGTACTACGATATTCTTCACTGTCTCTATCATCTTCTGTAGTGCGTCTACTATCAAGGAACACTGCCTCAGGAGGAGCATTTAGTGGTTTGTCTGACAAATTGTCTATCAGACCACCCTCATCCTCTTCTGCCGAATCTTCATCCGTCAGTTCATCATTAGTCAGTTCAATATACACTGCAGCTGATGTATCTTCATTTTCTAGTATGTTTAGAATTTCTGTACAAGTCAGACCTCTGAAAAAAAAAGAAAAAAAAAACAGACAAATTTATCATCAGTGACAAACTAGAAAGAAAATAACCTATAATATCAAACATATATGAAAAGCGACCTCATATGTCACTGGTGTGACATATATGTTATGCTGGACTGAATATGGTAAATACAAAAATCCTAAAGTAGGGGAATATTAATCAACGAATAATATTCTTCCTCCTGTGTTCTATTTAACAATAGCAATAATGGAAAAGAAGAATTACCTGCAGAAAAGTTAAAAGCTTGCTCACCTTTTACTCGAAGCCATTGTTAGTGGAGGAACTACTTCTCAGCACAACGACTGTCAGCAGACTAGTTGATGCAGCCTACGCCACCCATGCATGCACGTTTTTTTCATGTCCTGGCTACACAACTGACAGTCCTGTTCAAACCTGTTTCATCATATGGAGAAATGGCCTGCATTGATATTGTATACTATTAACGTGACATAAATTCTACACTGGGCAGTAATGGGTTGTACCTCTTCAATTAATTCTTTCAACAGGACAGTGTCTACTCCATCAATGCTTGTGACAAGTGCTTTTAACTTATTGATACTGAATCAATGGACGAATTTTCATGTCATAATTTGTTGATGTTTCTACTGGAGACGATTCACCAAAGAGAAGGCTTCCGAAATTATCAGGTCAGGATTGAAGAGGATCTGGAATTTAACTTGAGATCACTAATTAGATAAAAATAGCAATGAACTCTAAATGCTTTCTAAATATATTATTGATGAGAATTTCACCCTTTTTGATAAACGAACATGTATCACATCAGATTTCTTTTCCTACTCTTTGGGAAACACTTTAAAGTTTATCAGTCATCTTCTATTGCCTACTCAAGTATCAAACAAAACAATCTGGGCTATTTTCGGAATATGTTTATAGTGAATAGAAATTTCAGTTTCACGTGTTACCTGTAGTTATAGCTGAATGGAGAGAACTTTGAGCTGCAATGTGCAAGCAATGAATCACACCTTTGGTGTCTATTACCTCTTGGCTGGATCTGGGATTTCCATATCTTCATCAACGTTTGGTTTTCTACCAGTATCTGTCAAAAAAGGCAATCTAACTTCATAAACGAATATAATTTCAACATATCGATATCCTAATATATTTGCCTTTTTTCCATTGATTTAAAAAAAAAAAAACCGCGAGACTTTGCTTATCCTTATCTGTAAGTGAAAAACATTTCCAGTCTGGGGATTTTTGTCAATTAGCCCTCCATAGTGGAAGCAGCTAGTGAACTTGTATTTTTCTAAGCAATTTTGATTAAGTTAGGATTATATGAGTCAGTGGTTCTTTAGGAGAGTATACTCACTTTATAATAACTACCCAAATGCTTTGAGAAGAAGAACTTGATTTCAAATCAGCATTTCCATCGATGATGTAATTATTTTTTTGAATAGGTTTTGAGCCTCTATACAAACCTCTCTATAGTATGTGTAATAACTTAGATTTGTCTGCTTTCATTGCTGCAGTATACTCAGCAGCCAGTGCCAATGGAACAGTACTTAAAGGTTAGTTTTTGACTCCTGGGAGAATTAATTTTCTACTTAAAAAAACCAGAAAAAAAAAATAAGACCAAAGACATTTCTGAAGGCTGTTCTTGCATCATTTTTGGGGGGAGGTGGGGGTGGGGGGTGGAGAGCTTAGAAGATACTAAAAATGCCTTAAGTTTCAGCCTTTTATTTTGTTCGGTGAAACTCTTCGTCTTGTTAAGTAGTCTTTCCTAATTAAGAGTCCAATCAATAATATTAACATTTTTTATATAGGTGCCACAAAAGAGAGGGAATAAGCTGAATATTTGTTAAGACTGCAACGGATTACTTAAGTTCTGTTGTACATTCATTGAATTGAAGACATCATTTCCGGATTTTTCAGAATAAGAACTTCTGTGGTATTTATGAGAATTAATTCCCTGACTGAGCATTTCTGCCTAGTATTAACATTGCATGCTTATATAGGCAGTTAGACAGTAATTCCTGGAACAAATCTATCTTAGGAAGTGCACCCTCTCTCAGACTGATTGTACAGAGTTTCTAACTGTAGCCCTGCTCAGCATCTCTGCCCAGACTCTCTCTGCTATCTATTTGGATATTCGTAATGCATAGTAATGGTGTGACAAAATGCAATTTCATCAGCGAGTGGTATGATGAAGTTGGGGAATGATCTTCCCAGGATAAGGACATTCCAAAATCAAACCATTGCTTTTTAGTCTTAGGTAGTGCCAATGCCTCGGTACCATAGCCTTCCCCTTTCTTGGGTTGGAGTTATATTGCTTGAGGGTACACTCAGACACATTGTTATACCTTATTTCTCATCCTCTTGTTTTATAAAAGTTTTCATAGTTTATATAGGGAATATTTATTTTAATGTTGTTACTATTCATTAAATAATTTATTTTTCCTGGTTTCCTTTCCTCACTGGGCTAATTTTCCTCTTGGAACCTCTGGGCTCATAGTACTTTACTTCTCCAACTAGGGTTGTAGCTCAGTGAGTATATATATATATATATATATATATATATATATATATATATATATATATACATATATATATATATATATATATATATATATATATATATATATATATATATATATATATATATATATATATATATATATATATATATAAGATGAATAGCTACCCTTTGCATGAATACGCAGCATGAAATAACAAAATTCAGCGTAAAAATGTGGATGTAAATAGAAATTCGTTCCATGTTTACATATTGGTTTTATTGAATTGAAGAAAATGTAGAAAATATTGCTATGTCAGGCCAGCAGCCCATTCAGTCGGTAGAGATTAGATCAAAATGATCGTAACCCGCCAGGAATGGATGAATTCAGGCGAGATTGGATTTGGCCGATCGCATTAGAAGAAAATATCTTTTCACTGTGACTCAATTTCTTATAAAGTGAGGTGCTTGGAACCCAGGAAACCTGGAAAGAGAGTCAATTTGGGAATTCTTTGCATTTTCGGTATTGAAATAATTATGGAATGGAGAAATGATAATATAGTGATACACTGACTAAATGAGTAATGATTTATACCGTAATATGTAAATATCATCATCATTGTTATCGGATGTTACAATGCAGGGCAAAGACCTCAGACATGTCCTTCCCCTCTCGTCTGTGTAAAGTCTTTCTACGTTGGTATATAGCAGTAAATTTTTCTAGCTAGTCAATCCATGGTTTTTTCTTCCTTTCCCTGTTCTGTTTGCAATATCTAGGGACCTATTCTGGTTTTTTTTCTCCTACAGTATCACCTATCCTTCTCAATATATTACCTGGCCCAGTCCATTTCTTCTTTTTTATTTCTTAGAATATCTTCTAATTTCGTTTGTTCTCGTATTCTTGTTGCTCTGTTTTTTTTCCCCATCATTATTCATTCCAAAGCTCCTAGAATTGTAACGAGCTTATGTTCGGAATATGCTCAAAGTTTTTGACATGAGTTAATACAATTAGGACCATCCGGATATATATATATATATATATATATATATATATATATATATATATATATATATATATATATATATATATATATATATATATATATATATATATATATATATATTAGAGAAAATAGCCTTTTACGCTTCATAATCTTTTGTTTACCAAAACGTCTGCATCACCTTATCCTCCTTTTGATAATGGTTTCATTTCTTGGCGAAACACTTACTGTTAGTCCTAAGTGCATGCATTCATTAATAATATATAATCGCCAATAATCGTTATTACTTGTTTTTTTCTGCATTTTTACTAACCAGTAATTTACCATTATTTTCGTCTATCATGGACACCAACAGACTCAACAATGAGAACACATATATAAAGGAGAAGGGAATCCAAGAGCTGTAAGTCTCTTGTAATTTCAAAAAGTCATATTTTAGATAACGGAATAATATCAGATTAACGGAAAACTGACCAGGGCTTGGATTCAAATTTTGTCCTTTGATACAGTAGATAAAAAAATTACTCAACCATATTCCTTTGGGTATAGTCCTTTTCAGGGATTATTTTACTCGACTCTGACCAGCCAGTTCTATGACTAAATGCTAACTATTGGGAGCACAAGGCATTATCAAGAGAACCCATAGAGACGGCCACCTTAGGCTTTTTTTGGATATTTGGCCCATATAGATAAACTTACAATCTGAACTAGGAATAATATGTACTATATTATTATCATCTTTTCCACACACACACACACACACAAACACACACACACACACACTCTCACACACAGACAGACAGACACACACACACACACACACACATATATATATATATATATATATATATATATATATATATATATATATATATATATATATATATATATATATATATATGTGTGTGTGTGTGTGTGTGTGTGTGTGTGTGTGTGTATGTTGGATAGAAGAGGGAGCAAAGGATTACCAATGACCATAGTAAAAAACTTTTTTCATAGTAATCTCAATGGAAGCAAAATTTAAACTTTTTGATACACAGACAAATAATATTAGTGGGTTACTAAAGGTAACTCATGAGCATCTAAGATACCAGATAAGATATCCAATAAATCATCAACTAGCACTTTCTTAAAAAAAAACGAAGTATCATCAAAACTTACTATGCTATGGTTTGGCGTTAGGTTAACAAACATTTTGTAATTTTTCTCAAAGATCAACTGATTTTTTTTTATAAGTCGTTTATATAGAGAAAGTGATTTTCATAATTCGTAATCAATAGACCCTGTTGTACTGATAATTGGTCTAAATAGATTTTCTCTTTTAGGGGTTTTAATTAAACCATGTTAATAAGGCGAAGATGGTCCACTGGAAGTAAAATTATACATACACACACACACACACACACACACACATATATATATATATATATATATATATATATATATATATATATATATATATATATATATATATATATATATATATATACTTATATATATATATATATATATATATATATATATATATATATATATATATATATATATATATATATATATATATATATATATATATATATATATATATATATATATCTTTTTTTTTTTGCTTAAGAGAGATTATGAAATTTTACTGAAATCTTTGATGGCATCATTTACAGGCTAAACTGGTAATTTCGAGTAGGTATAAAAATCTGATATAAGTAAATCCATATCTTCTAAAAGTGTGGTTTCGTTCATTATAACAAATACATTAGCTCTGTCGGTTTTTGTTATATGCAATTAAATGTTTTTTTTTTTTTTTTATATATATATAAATGCTGTAGCAATATAAAAACAATTAGATTTTTTTCATTTAGTGCGGACGATAAACCATAACCTAAAGCCTTTTTTACTTCATTTGATAAAGATTTATGCGACAAATTTACAACAGGATTATCTTGAAAATTCTGTCTAAGGCGGGATACAGCTACTCTACCTTGGACCGCGAATTGGATGAGGTGCACTTGCATGTACGTGCCATTCCATTACCTAAAGCCTTTTCTATTTCACTTAATACAGGTTTATTGGGCTAATTTACAACACAATTATCTTGAGAATTCTCTCCAAGGTGAAAACAAGCTACTATATCTTCGACCACGAATTGGTGGTGGTCAACTTGGCTATCCGTCACTTTAGTCACTTCTTAGAAGGTACTCCCTTCGTCATTCGCATGGACCACATTCCTCTTGTGAACGCCTACATTCGACATTCTGATGCCTGGTTCACCCGTCAACACCGACAACTCTCTGACGTAAATACATAGAATTGCAGTCTTCCCCATGTCCCTGGGAAAATGAATCCCTTTGTCGATGCCCTGTCAAGAAACACTTTGCCTGCCTTTAACCTGGGATTGGATTACAATGCTTTGTCAGAAACCCAATGAAAAGATTCAGAATACCAAGCAGGTAGGACATCCTGCACATACCTCCGTTTGGAAGACATTCTCTTCGAGGACTCCGACTCCACCCTCTTCTGTTATATCAGTACTGGTAGACCTAGACCAGGCATACGTGATCCCATGGACCAACAGGTGTTTTATTTCATTCATGGCCTTTCACATCTATTGCACCGATCTACCGCACAGCTACTTAAGAAAAAACTCATTTTGACACGACATGACTAAGGATGCTAAGAATTGGGTCTGCACCTGTACTTCATGTCAAACCTCAAAAGTAAATCGACACACGGATTCAATAGTTAGCTCCACCCATCAACCTCAGCATCTTTTACCCAACATTCACGTCAATGTGGTAGGTCCCCTTCCAACATCCCAAGGACATCGTTATCTTTTTACCGTCACTGACCACTCTATTCGCTGATCTGAAGCCATTCCCATGGCAATATATGCCTCATGTACGGCTTTCTGCCAGAGCATATATATCACCTATGACAGGGCTAAAATTTTCCCATCTCAATTGTTGTCACTATTAGCGAATCTCCTGGGCATCATCCTTCATCTTACAACTGCTTACAACCTTGCCTGTCAACAAAAGAACGAACGTTTTCATAACATCCTAAAACCAGCTATGATGTCCCTCTGCAACGACTCCAACTGGTTTAATCAGCTGCCCTGGGTCCTCCTGTGACTAAGAACAAAACCATAAGGCACCCAGGATGTTTTGGCATCTGAAATGGTGTATGGTGACCGGTTGATCGTTCCAGGCGATTTTTATCCTAATACAACCTACTCCGATAAACTCCAGCGCCTACGTCACGTTGTGGGAAAGTTTACTCCTTGCTGCCAGACTTGCAAGTCCACAGGGAAGCAAAACTTACTGACAAATCGGACCTCAGCAACAAACATTTGCCCACGCAAAGACTTTAGCAAGCCACTGCTAATGTACCTAAACTATGTAAAGTAAATGATATCACCGATGCTCAGTCCAATAAATTTAACAATAAATGTCTTGATTAATCAAAACAAAAATGAGTAAACATAATAAAACATTACTATAACATAAATCATAATCCTCTACCATATTTCACATGATGATTTTAAATACTAGAAGAAAATCTAGTATTGTTTCAAAAACAAAGAATTGTGAGGAAAACTACTCGCCACTTTGGATGAGCTTAATATTCCTGATAAAAAGATAGAATTATGGGAACAGGTAAATTAGAAGATGGTGCATAATAAAATCAAAGGAAACTAAAGCAAACTACTAGATTCCTCCCCGCTATATTTTCTTCAAATTGTCATTCCAGAATTCATTGCATAAGATTAGGACAAATACTGGCATTATTATTCAACGAATACAGTCTTTGCAACAAGATCGAGTCTCACGTTATTACCAAGAAAAGTTCCATATAACATCTGTCTAAATTATTTGAATTTGATATTTAATTGTTAAAAAGATAATATTTGCGTCATTTTGCAGATCCTAACAAAACTGTGCAAAACTAAATTTCAACACATTCCACTCACTCTCTGAGAAACACCCTCTCACTATATTGTCATGAACAAAAAAGAAAAAACATCTACTATCGTGCATTTGTGGATTGTTTCTCTGGACAAATTGTTTGGGATTTCACGGAGGACAACGACTATGTCTTTAAATTGTTATATAATACCAAATATTATGAAAAATGGTCAAACAATAATCCGTGTAATGTAAATGTTGTTTTATGTATTTAAAAAGTAAAGATTCATTAGGTTTATTGTTTAACAAAATTCTTGTTCTTTTTAATAATACGATATCAGTAAAGTTAATGATTGAAAACTGTACATAATGATATTCCTACACAACTCAAACTTTAATTATGTACCTCACCAACTTCACCGTTATGAAAAACGAAAAAAAAATAAAAACACTCAAGACACATCATAAGGCTAAAAACCTAAGTGAATCAACTGTTTAAGACTGCTTTATGATACATACGAGATATAAACAATTGTCTATGTAAATCTTTTTAATTTTCTTATGAAGTATTCCGTGATGTTTGTGAGAAAACACGCAATTTTCGTATTTGCCACGTGTTTTGGAAGGTTTTCAAAAACCCCAGGGCTGGATCTGATCTTTTTGGTGGGTTTCCGAGAACGGTGGTGGGTGGAGCAGCAGAGAGAGAGAGAGAGAGAGAGAGAGAGAGAGAGAGAGAGAGAGAGAGAGAGAGAGAGAGAGAGAGAGAGTTTCCATATAGCGAGGTCGATTCTCCTGTTCGATACGTGGTAGCTGATAAAAGCTGTCACTAAAAGCTGGACCCCAAACCAC
>NC_090736.1:127103946-127108946 GCF_036898095.1 Palaemon carinicauda
TATATATATATATATCGTATATATGTACACACACATATATCTATTTATATATCTATCTATCTATCTATTTATATTTATATTTATATATATATATATATATATATATATATATATATATATATATATATATATATATGTATGTATGTATATATATATATATATATATATATATATATATATATATATATATATATATATATACAGTATATTTATAAATAAATATATATATATATATATATATATATATATATATATATATATATGCGTATATATATATATATATATATATATATATATATATATATATATATATATATATATATATATAAAGTAATAGATTGGAGTAAGTAGTTGTTGATGGGCACCATAATGACTATTGGAATGTAATTTAATATCTGGTGTTTCCGGCGAATTATTTCTTATACCATATACACGGTATTTGGTATTGCTTAGAAAGCAACCTCGTTGGATACGTAGAAAATGCTACTCTCCTTCAATCTATTCCATCTTCTGAACTTAAATCTGGAGTTTCAGAATCCTTCTATTTGTGATATAGCTAAAATTGGGGCATGTGAAAATAATGGTGCATGTAGTGGAACCCTGATAAATCTCAAATTCTGATTGTAAGTCTAGATAATGATTCTTCAATATTCAGATCTTTGCATTAACAATGTCTCTGTAACATACAACTCATTCTAAATTCTATGTGTGATTCAAATTTCCGTTCAGTGAAGCGAACTCTGTGTGTTTATTTTCACTAGCAAAAAAAAAAAAAAAAAAAATAAATAAATAAAAAAAAATAGATAAATAGATAAAACAAATAAAAATGCTTATTGAGACATTCTTTTAAGATTTTCAGTGATCAAAGTATCCTTGGAGTTTATCTTGATTCTTTAATTCTACCTTATCTCGAATTTATTCTACTGTCTGTTCCTCATCTGCTGAATCTCATTCAATTTGTTGGATAGAAAGTTATGTTGTATTAAATTTCTTGTTCTTCATTTGGATATCGATCTCTGGCACCATCCTTCAGTTATTTCTTCATGCATGTTTTATAAATTTTTTCCTAATTTAGACCATCCGTTGTATTCAATTCTTTGCCAATACTATCGTCCTATACGCAGTACTAGTAAAACAGTTAATCATACCCAATGCCTCCCATCAAAATGCACAGTACTTCACAGTATTTTACAAATATTGTACCAGCTATTATCAGATGGTGGAATGATCTTCCTAATTTAGTGGATAAATTGATAAAACCTTATTCTTTTTTTTTCTTCTTCTTCTTTTGTCTAAAGATGTTGACGAGTCTTGTTTTCTAGTTTATACATTACATTACTGATCTACTTTAACGTTGTTAGTGGCCTTGGCATGATTTATTTTTCTAATCATTATTCATAAACACTTCCTTTGCGATGTCCTTTTCTTACTAACCTCTAACCTACTTTCCTGTTATAGCCCTTGGCCTAGCAGCAATCTGCTTTTCCAGCAAGGGTTGTAGCTTTGCTAGCAAAAATAATGATAATAATAACCCTTTTTCCACTTATGGTGGGATGCCAAAAGAATCAGTGTTCTGGTATCTCAGCAAGTCCCCAGTAGTGATACTGTTTTTCCAACTCCGTTTTCCCTTTCCTCAAAAAAATACTGATATACAGCTTCATCTTGTCTCAGATATGTTGGTACTAAACGCAGCCCTAGACTCGTATCCTAAGCTTCGAAATACTTGGCCGCGTAGCTGATAACACAAGTCTAGGAATCTCTAGCTTTGGGATAGAATATCATTTCCTTCCTTGTTATGAAGATAAATTCAAGAAAAAAAAAATCTCTCTTCACACTCGGAAATATGAGCCTTATCATGGGATTTCTCCTCTGTTCCTGGAATTCAAAGATGTTATCGACCAGTTGATTTTATGACTTTTTTTATTACTCATCTTTCATAATTGTATTTATCCTTTTTGAATAAATTTACATTATGATTCTTTATATGGCCCCTATTGAGTGTCGGGATACATTTGCATATGATTGGAAGAGAGAGAGAGAGAGAGAGAGAGAGAGAGAGAGAGAGAGAGAGAGAGAGAGAGAGAGAGAGAGAGAGAGAGAATTATGGATTTTACGATAACTTATTTTAATCTTTAGTGTGCCCTATTCCTTCCTTGTTAGTTCATTTCAGTGTCCTTTTTTAATTTTTCCGAGAGGTTAGACACTCAATTTCATATACATCATAATATAAATAGAAATTTTATTATTGTTCGAATCAATCGGATCCTCTGTGAAAGAGCATCACAATTTTACTTTTATCAAATAATTCTAATTTGAGACTGTTAGAGGTTTAATGTGTAAAGGTCGTTCATGAACGACTGAGGCAATGGACCATGACAATCCCTGGAAGAACAATATCATAGACACAAAGCCCATCTCCACCCACTCTAGGACCAGAAAGGGCTATGCAATGGTTGGTGATGACTCAGCAAGTGGGCCCAAAGTCATTTAAATATACTCGGAGTATATCTAAACGACCTTTGGTAGACCTGTAGGCTCCCCCCCCCCTCCATCTTCAGTTCACAAGGATGGTGAGGTTGCAGAAACTAAAAGAAATATCAATCCTGAGCGGGTTTAGAATCTCTGTCCAACAGATCGCCGTGCAGGGATGTTTTCAATAATATACTTCAACCAAGAAATAGTATAAAAGGAACTGAAGTAAGACTATTTTCGGGATACTGTAATAATAACGGAATCTCTGGAAAGAAGGATTGAAATGAAATCGTCCAAAATTCCGAACGATAAATTCAAATAAGTTTCAAGCAACGCTTGGAATACGCATTAAACGATTTTAAATATTTGTTTGATCATTCTACAAATTTCATTGTTTATATTAATATGCCTCGCAATTTTTTTTTTTTTTTTTTTTTTTTTTTTTTTTTTTTTTTTTTTGCTGTAGATCTCTCGCAAACACACGAATACATTCATCAAAGAAAATTAGCATTTTGATATATAAAACGTTGTTATCTTAAGTAATGATTGATATTGAAATTCTCTTTTGAATAGAATCCCGAGTTTTCATATGAAATTCATGGAGATTTTATACGTTCATGGCTATCCTAAAGCGGAATAAGACAAGAAAATAATTTCGAAGTTTACAACTAATGTTAACGATCGATTGCAAAGACAAATTGGTCAAAGTGAAATTTATAAGTATGAAAAGGAATGAGGGATTCAATACATTCTCAAATTTATCCATTTTATTGGTTCATATTGAACAATTAAAAATGCTTGTTTAATAGCCCTTCATATTACTAGTATTATTAGACAAAGAAATTTGATACGCAAGTTGGAAAAGCAAAACGCCAAAAGCCTAATGTCCCATATCAAACGATGGTGCCAGAAATAATGAATAAGGAATTTGATGACTAAGAAGTATTCGCCGAACAATTTCAAAGGAAACTATGATGTTGAATACCAGGCAAATAATTCAACATTTAAAGCATATCATGATGAAATAATAAAAATAAATTTTCATGATAAAAATAGCCACGAAATTCTTTTTAAAATTTCATGATTTACTCTTTTTATACCATTGGAAAAAGAGAAAGAACAAGTTCTTCCACGAGAATATGCTATAAAGAAGGGCACCTAGAAGTTTTCAATCACTTACATGTAGTTGAGAAAATAACTTTCAGTGAAAAGACATATTTTCTGCAATTTGTCTAGAGTACAAATTCCAGGTAGAACTCTAGCACTATAAGGAATTCAGTGACCTCAAGTCTAAATCTAGGTCGAAAGAAAGTAGAATAAAAAAAAAAAAAAAAAAAAAAAAAAAAAAAAAAAAAAAAAAAAACTGTTCTCAAAGTTCAAACCTCATAGAATATGTATTTTATACCAATAAGGTAAAGGGTCGAAGAAGCTTTCCCTAGAAAAGACAAACTTACAAACTTCATTACTAAAATCTACAGATTTTTCTGCTACACTAGTGATGATATGTTATTTATCAAAGTTATTTATTTATAATACTGTACTTTTAAGAGAGCCAAAAAAAGGGAATTATAATGAGGACTATGAAAGTCACGATAGGAAATAGATGGTTGGTGAGAGAGAGAGAGAGAGAGAGAGAGAGAGAGAGAGAGAGAGAGAGAGAGAGAGAGAGAGAGAGAGAGAGAGAGAGAGAGAGAGAGTATAACTTTTAAATAACATAATTTGCTTTATTTTCTCTTTCTAATTTTAGATACTTGAAACATATATATTACCCAGTAATAAAACGACACTTTTTATTAAAACAGTAATCTGTAAATAAAAAAAAAATATTCAAGTCAAGATGGAGGTAAGACAGTAAAACTATAATTTCTCTTTTTCGTACATGTATCATTTTCAATCATATTCTACCCTGAGCAGTTTTCTTTTCGTTTTGTAGTTTGTATCATGTTTTACATATACAATTGACAAATTATTCTAGTAATGTTAGGCGAATTAATTTTTGCTAATTTCTTTTATACTTACAGTCCAATGATGTAGTATTTTAATGACTACAGCGCCCTATTCTAGAGACAACTAGATATATTTAGTGAAAGATAAGAGTGTTTAACCATGAAAGGACCGAGACCTTCCTTCTGATGAATGAAATTTCTGTCTGCGTGGATCCTGTTAACTTTCTTGAAAAGAATTGGTTTAGTTTAACCATTTTCCCATTACATTTGAAAAAAACTTAGTTCTATTTAATCTTTTACCATATTGCATATAATAAATGTTTCGTTTTCCATAACAGAATTTATACAGTTCCCTGATAAAAGTGTTTAACTTTCATAGACTCCTTATAACATTTTCCTTAACTTTCCTTTTCGAATTGCATCTTACATCAAACTTTTTGCACAATTACCTTTAAGATAGTTTACATTTCATAGGGATTTTCTACAATTCCATTGCCTGTATATAACTTTCAATTTCCATAAGAAACAAAAATACTTATACGAAACTATCATATGCATAAACCTTTTTTCCCCTTTTATCTA
>NC_090736.1:127116446-127128946 GCF_036898095.1 Palaemon carinicauda
GATCTCTGATATCACGACCGATGATATTTGAAACAAGTTGAAGAAAATGCAAATGTGGAATGCACCAGACCCCAATAAAGTTCATGGCTACTGGCTCAAAAACTTCAGAGCCTTACATGCAAGAAGGGTAAAATATTGAATAACTCCAGCTTTGTATCCGATACCGTCAAGAACCTAAATCCATAACCACAAGTAGGACTTGTCTAATTCAAAAAGACAAAAATAAAGTTAATAAAACAAAACAACAACAGACTAATTGTCTGCCTACAAGCATGAAAGGCTGTACAACTACCTTGAGGAAATAAACACCATTCCCAGCCAACAAAAAGGATGTAGAAGGAAATGCCGAAGCACAAAAGAGCAGCTACTGATATACAAAATAGTAATGAAGAATAACAAAACCAATGAAAAACCATCTGAGTATGACATGGTTAGACTACAATAAAGCCTTCAACAATATCCCTCATAGGCGCTGAGGACAATACTATCAACTTTCTCCAAAATAGAATGTAAAACTGGAAAATTATACTATCATTTTCTGGAAAATAGCTGGAATCCCTTTCCCAATTACTCTTCATAGTAGCTAGGATTCTCATGACAAGACAGATAAAATCAACTGAAGTTGGTTAATAACCGAGGAAAGAAGGTAACCGAATAAACCACCAGATGTACATGGATGACATCTAATTGTTCGGGAAAGATGCTAAGGAAATAGACATGCTAATGCAGATGGCAAAAATAGTATCAGGAGACATCAACTTTGAGAATGGAATAGAAAAGTGTGAACCATTTTATTATTATTATTATTATTATTATTATTATTATTATTATTATTATTATTATTATTATTATTATTATTATTATTATTATCATTATTATTATTATTGTTATTATTATTATTATTATTATTATTATTATTATTATTATTATTATTATTATTACTTGCTAAGCTATAACCCTAGTTGGAAAAGCAGAATACTATAAGCCAGGGGCTCCAACAGGGAAAATAGCTCAGCGAGGAGAGGAAATAAAGAAAAATAAAATATTTTAAGAAGAACAACAACATTAAAATAAAAAAAAACTCATACATAAACTATAAAAACTCTTGCTTGAGTGTACCCTCAAGCACGAGAAATGTAACCCAAGACAGGGGAAGGCCATGGTACAGAGGCTATGGCACTACTCAAGATTAGAGAACAAAGGTTTGATTTTGGAGTGTCTTCCTCCTGGAAGAGCTTCTTACCATAGCTAGAGTCTCTTATACCCTTACAAAGAAAATATTAGCAGATTAACAATTACATTGTAGTAAATAAAAATGTTTGGTAATCTATGTGTTGTTAGGTATATAACAGAGTAGAATACGTAAAGAATAGGCCAGACTATTTGCTGTGTGTGTGTGCGTGTGTGTGTATAGGCAAATAGACTATGAACCATAACCAGAGAGAAGGCTCCAATGTCTGGCCAGTCATAAGACCCCAGAACTCTCTACGGGTAGTATTTCAATGGAAGAGTAACTAGGCCGGAAGGGATAAATCTACCAGATGGAAATGTCATCAAGGATGTAGATGAGATATGCTTTAAATATCTGAAGGTAATAGTACGAGAAGCAATAAATCAGAAAGAGACAAAGGAAAATAATAGACGAGAATACATGCAAAGATTCAAAGATATAACGAAGTCAGAGTTTTGAATCTAAAAGTATGATAAAGACTATAATCATATGGACAGTTCCTGTAATCAGGTACAGTACTGGAATAGGGGAGTGAATATGCCAGAGATTTGCAGTATGTGTTGAGAAACTGGTAATGTAATGGACATTTACCAAGCACTGCAATGGAGGAGGGCAAGGACTCATCAGTATAGAAGATTGTGTCAACGTCAAACATAGAGCACTGGGACAGTACCTTAAGACAATTGAAGATATATGGCTACACAGTTCATGCGAAGAAAACTTGAACACAGAGGAGGAAGACCCAAAAGTGTATCATGAGAAAGTGAAAAAATAGAAGAATAGAAAAGAAAACAAATGCAGGGACAAATCTTTCCGAAAGGCTTGATGTCATTCATGGTTTATTTAGCTGCCTCATTTCTTCACTTGGTAACCATCTGTAGTCTTTTCCAGCAGTCTTGCCATGAAAATCATAGCAACTATGAAGAGTAATGTGGGAAGTGAGTCCCCCGGAAAACTCCTCTCTAGTAAGGAAACATGATAGTGGGTACAGAGAGGAGAACTTAAGAAGGAAAGTAAAGGAATGATAATGGCATCACAGTATCAACCCTTAGGAACCAAATATAGTCAACAAGTAATAGAATGAACTAACATCTAGTCAAGATGCAGGAAATATATTCGAAACGAAGAAACCATCAACCACATCGCCAGCACTTGCTCAGAATCAGCTCTTTCTCAGAATCAATATAAGAAACGACATGATACAGTGGCTAAGGCTCACCAATGGAGTGACTGTATAAAAAATGAAGTACAATTCAGCAACAAATGTTACAATTATAATTCTATAGCTGTAGTAGAAAATTGTTAGGCTTATCTATTCTGGGACTGCAGTATAAGGACAGACAGGGTGATATAAGTACATCAACCAGAAGTCAGTGTAGTCGATGAGAAAACGAAAAAAAGTATTACTCATAGATGACGCTTTATCGTGGGACTCAAGAGTGTAAGATAAGAGGACTATAGTAGCAGTAAGGACCATGCCTAAGTCACTGAAAAAGAAATTTGAGAAGTTAGGAGCCGATATAGTACCAGGACTTGTACAGAAAAGCATGATACTGGAAACTGCAAATAATGAGGAAAGCAATATATTCCTAAGAGAACTGGATATAACCAGGATCCCCGACTATGAATCACCAGTCTCTATAAACTCTGATTAGCAGATAATAATAATAATAATAATAATAATAATAATAATAATAATAATAATAATAATAATAATAATAATAATAATTTGCATATGATAAAAGAAAAGAATGCATACGCTTTATTTATGGCTAAATATTTGTAGAGAACCTTCATGGGAAAACAAACATCAGGGAATTATTCTAAGCGTAAAGGTTTAAAGATAACTCATGAATAGCAGAGGCAAGGGGAAGTAACAATTTCCTAGCAGGAATATCTCCTAGAGACTGACCATATATACATATGATCAGCGTCTAAGCTCCTCTCCATCCAAGCCGGGACCAATAGCAGCTGATGACTCAGTAGGTAGATTGTTAGACTCCACCAACACCCACTTCCCATCCCATATCATAATCATGGTGATGTTGCAGACACTGCAGGAAACTATCAAGGTAACTATCGAGGTTAAGCATGACTCAAACCCCATCCCGGCATATTGCTAGCCAAGAACGTTTCCAATATGCCACCACAACTCTAATAAGACATCTATTTCAGACGGCCACGAAAATATCTCAAAAATAGGAAAACGCTACATTAGGAAAACCAGCACAACTAATAAAGCGTAGCAAGTTATGAATATTCAAACACAAGTGAAATGCACATCATATTATCAAATGTAAAGGACTTAATGTTAATTTAGTTATAGAAAGAATAGGGAGCAAAAATCCAAAAATGGAGGTCATGCAATCACGACTGTAACGAGTGAAAATATTCCCGGATCCCCAAAGCATCCTGGTGTTAAGTAAAACTATAAGCACTTAGCACTTTATCCCTAAATAGAGCAGTATCTAGAGAATGCTGCCGAGAATAACCTTGGAGGTAATTGCACAATTCGAGTGATGATTACTTGATAACACTTGAACGTTTTGCTGCCTTTGGGAAAAGGATATTTAGAAAACGAATGGTAAGAGTTTGACGTTATCTCTCTCTCTCTCTCTCTCTCTCTCTCTCTCTCTCTCTCTCTCTCTCTCTCTCTCTCTCTCTCTCCCCGTTGTTTTTCATGGAGTCACCCCTAGACAGAGGGAATAACTTCGTGTTTCAGTCTAATAGTCTTGCTTTAATTTCTGGAGCAAGGGCAAGGCCATTATTTTCAATCATTTATAAAATAGATTTCATTATCATGAAAATTTCTTTTACATTCTGTAATTATCTTGTCTCTACTCTTACGTATTGGTGTATAATTTGTTATAACCGAAAAATAGCATAACAAATATATAATAAATTAAACAATCTAGCAATGTACATTATTTTTACTAAAAACTAAAGGTTAGTTTCAACATTCCAGTTATTCTTTAAGGAAAGGAAACTTCATTATCAGTTTGATTCTTAATTTCTGTGATTCAACCAAGATAACATGAATTACATATTAAAACCCATAAACATCTAAATACGGAATACTAAAAGAAAAGGCCCAAAGAAGATTAATAAAATGATCTGATACTCTCGGTGCGTTGAACGATTAGACCCGGCCCCCAGCCGCCTAATTTCACGTTTCGAGAGAATAATGATTATGTAAGGCCATTTTGAGAAACAATTCCTCTGGAGAATCTCACAGTCATGAAGATGGAAGAGGAAGTCATTTGCTACTGTCTTAAGAAAATCTTTGCTTGGCCATTCTTCTAAACAATTTATTTTTTTTTCCATCATGAACTCTCACGACTATTCTATATATAGTTTGCATATATTTTGTTTTCTTAGCTTTGAGTATCTTTTATTTTTTTTTTTTTTTTTTACTATTTTCCTTTATTCTATTATTTTACGACTATATTTATAAAATCAGACAAGGTAGGAACAAACATGCTTGATCAATTAGACTTAGATTTTAATGCTTCAATTATGACTTCTATTTCGTGTTAGAATTAAAACATATGCCTAGCATTGTAACTATCAACTGACCTGACATTATTACGAAGGCAATTTCTAAAACATTGACATGTATTCAATCAATGATAATTATACAATATAATCTATATCAATTGATGAATGGTAATATTCACGATCCCGTGAAAACACAATATTCGTATTGGCTTTAATCTTATTTCAATGTAATTTTGAAACAAATGTGACTCTTTTAGTCTATTGCTTTTGGTTGGTTTAGAACCGAACACTCACCAGATTAGTGAAGAGCAACTGTGTATGAATAGGCAATTATTCTTTTATTTTTCTATTACGTTGAAATGGGATGGGTCTCATATCGCTTTATGACCTTGAAAACTTTATGCTAGCTACTCATTTAAACATGATTTAATGGAGTATAGAATCCAAAAGTGACATACGAAATATATTTATATTGATGTATGTACAGATGATAAAATGTAAGAAAGGTATGCAGGTTTTCTTAGGGTTTGAAAAAGGGTACTATAAATTTTAAAGTTAAAAAAAGGACCAGTGTTTAGTGCGTACAAGAAATTTAATAAAACAATAACCACGCCTATTTTATCAATATGGAGGTTTTTGAGTATTTATCCAATCTCCCGAAACAATAAACAAGTGAATTTCTCAAAGAACTTAAAAGACTTTCTTTAAAATACGTCGTGAAAGAGAAACTATCCTTTTCAGTGGTATGATTTAAGGAAAGGCTTTGAAAATGCAGAACATTTCTGACATAAATCTCTCAGGAAATAGGTTGCTACATGAGAAGGGAAAACCACACATTGACTTAACATTTCACCATTACTCTTTTAGAAACAAGATTATCAAGCCTATTTGTCCACTTGCTTTGATGACCATCTTTTATTTATATTAATTTATCTTCCATAGCTTTATTTTGTTTTCCTATTAGAGGCTTTGTGCTTGCACTGTTTTCTTTTCCTAAATAATAATAATAAAAATAATAATAATAATAATAATAATAATAATAATAATAATAATAATAATAATAATAATAATAATAATAATAATAATAATAATAATAATAATGATGTTATATATGCAGGAAGAAATATATCCATGTTAAGATACCAACGTAAAATCTGTTCATTCTATTCTATCAATATATATCAAAATAAAATAAATTTCTGACAACATATCTTTTTTATTATTATAAAAAAATTTTCAATGTATCTTTTCAATGAATCTTTGCGACAACATTTACAGTCTTGGAATCGTTAACCAACCTAGTATGTTTGCCTTTGACCAATGCATCTTTGATAAACATGGCGAAACGCAAGAAATTCCATTACTTTAACATGTCCTCAATCAGAGAGCAAAACTATTATTCAATAAATCACTCCCTAAGGACAAGATAATAAATTATCTAGATATTAGTATGAAACAAATTTTCTTGATTTAGGTCCCATAATAAAAATACGGTTTTTATCAATTTTAAGGTAACAATCTCTCTCTCTCTCTCTCTCTCTCTCTCTCTCTCTCTCTCTCTCTCTCTCTCTCTCTCTCTCTCACGAACAACACCACATACAGAGCTTTAGCATATTTGCACCACACCCTAATCATGTCTTCTAGATATTATTCATTATATAATAAAAGCTAGGCATATTCAATCATATAATGATTATAAAAAGAACTATGGTAAAATTGAAACAGAGGTAGCTACATAATGCTAGCTCCCGAGCTTCTGAGAATAATGAACTTGCTTATTGATTCAGCACTTATGTCATAAATTACTGACTTAATCTTTTCCAATACTGTGTGCACCCACTATTTATCTATTATTATTATTATTATTATTATTATTATTATTATTATTATTATTATTATTATTACTAGCCAATCTACAACCCTAGTTGGAAAAGCCAGATTTTATAAGCCCAAAGGCTCCAATAAGGAAAAATAGCCCAGTGAGGAAATGAAATAAGGAAATAAATAAATGATGAGAATAGATTAAAAATAAATCATTCTAAAAACAGTAACAACGTCAAAACAGATATGTCCTATATATGCTATAAAAAGACTCATGTCAGCCTGGTCAACATAAAAGCATTTTCTCCAACTTTGAACTTTTGAAGTTCTACTGATTCAACGCCCCGATTAGGAAAATCATTCCACAACTTGGTAACAGCTGGAATAAAACTTTTAGAATACTGTGTAGTATTGAGGCTCATGATAGAAAAGTCCTAGCTATTAGAATTTACTGTCTGCCTAGTATTACGAACAGGATAGAATTGTCCAGGGAGATCTCAATGTAAAGGATGGCCAGAGTTATGAAAAATCTTATGCAACATGCATAATGAACAAATTGAACGACGGTGCCAAAGATTAATATCTATATCAGGAATAAGAAATTTAAAAGACCGTAAGTTTCTGTTCAACAAATTAAGAAAAGAATCAGCACCTGAAGACCAGAAAGGAGAACAATACTCAAAATAAGATAAAATGAAAGAATTAAAACACTTCTTCAGAATAGATTGATCAGCGAAAATCTTAAAAGACTTTCTCAATAAGCCTATTTTTTGTGCAATTGAAGAAGACACAGACCTAGTGAGTTTCACAAATGTAAATTTGCTGTTGAGAATCACACCTAAAATTTTAAAAGAGTCATACAAATTTAAACAAACATTATCAATACTGAGATCTGGATGTTGAGGAGCCACCGTCCTTGACCTACTTACAATCATACTTTGTTTTATTAGGGTTCAATTTCATACCCCATAATTTGCACCATGCACTAATTTTAGCTAAATCTCTATTAAGGGATTCACCAACCCCAGATCCATATTCAGGGGATGGAATTGATGCAAAGAGAGTAGCATCATCTGCATATGCAACAATCTTGTTTTCTGGGCCAAACCACATGTCATGTGTATATAGTATGAAAAGTAATGAGCCAAGAACGCTACCCTGTGGAACACCGGATATCACATTCCTATACTCACTATAGTGCCCAACAACAACAACTCTTTGAGATCTAATACTTTAAAAATCAATAATAATGCTAATAAACGACCCACTCACTCCCAACTGTTTCAGTTTGAAAACAAGGGCCTCATGATTAACACTGTCAAAGGCAGCACTAAAATCAAGGCCAATCATACGAACTTCCTGACCACAATCAAGGGATTTCTGTACAGCATTGGAGATTGTAAGAAGGGCATCACATGCTCCAAGGCCTTTACTAGGGAATAGATGATTACCTTCAGCAAACCTATTAAGACGTTTTGCCAGAAGACGTTCAAAAACTTTAGATAATATGGGATTTATGGAAATTGGGCGGTAATTAGTGGGACTTGAGCTACCACAAACACATTTACATAGAGGAGTAACATTACCAATTCCCTAACAAGTGCTAAAAGCTTATCTTCTTGCTAACTTGCGCAAAATAATAGATAACTTTGGAGCTAAGAAATCAGCTGTCTTTATAAGAAACCAAAGACAAATACTATTTGGGTCTACACCTCCATAAGCATCAAGGTCCATCAACAGAGCTTTAATTTCACGAGAGCGAGAAGCTAAATTAGTTAGTTTAGCCTCAGGAAAACAGGAATGAGGAAGTTCAAGTTTTTCATTACTCTGTATAGTGTCAAAAACATCAGCCAACAGGGTTGCCTTTTCCTTTGGACAGTGAGTGACTGAGCCATCTGGTTTAAGTAAAGGAGGAACTCTTACATCTACACCAAAGAGTGCAGATTTAAGGGTAGACCACCATTTATGTTCCTGAGTTGTATCAGAAAGGGTTTCTTTTTTGGATAAATTGTATTCCCTTTAGTTGAGGCGTAAACTCTCTGAGCAAAAGCTCGAAGCTGAGTATAGTTGTTTCAGGTCAAACCTGATCTGGTACCCTTCCAAAGATGATAGGCCTCCTGCTTCTCCAAATAAGCACGTCTACAGTCATCACTGAACTACGGTTTGTCCTTCCTCGGTACCTTAGCACACGATAGGGAATACGCCTATCAATTATGTTGACTAGATTCTCATTCAAAGGGACAACAGGATCTACACTAGTATATAATTGTGACCAATTCAAGCACTAAAGATCATGCAAAATCCTATTCCAGTCTGCTTGGGATTTAATATAAATTTTACAAGAGTATGATATATCAGGAACAGACTGCTTAGTCTTCACTACTAATGAAATCAAGGCATGATTAGATGTCCCGACTGGAGAACCAACCCTACTAGTTATAACGCCAGGGGAGTCAGTGTATTCGAGGTCCTACCAATTACCTGACCTATGATGCATCAATCAATTCTCTTGCTACCTCTGACTTTCCTGAAGCTTTTCTTTTTTATAGCATTCTCTTATTCAGTGTCTCTAATATCTGATATTGGTCCTTCTACTGGAGGAACAATTTCTAGTTCTTCATAATTATTTTCATTGTTTGGTAGTTGTGGAAAATAGCTTTTCCATCCTCTATTGACTTCCTCTTCCTCAAATAAGACTATACCATCTTCATTTTGAATAAATCCTACACCTTGGTCAGCCCCTTTGTCTTCATATTATATCAAACTACTCTATCGTGGCTTATCTCTTCCAATAGCTTCACCTATCATTGCTGCCCTCTTTGTCGTTTTGTTGTCCTCTCTTGTTTGGTAGTTGTTGTTCTCATTCCACACCCTTAATTTCGTTTAGAAGCGTCTCATATTAAAAATTTTATTGATTCCAAGAAACTTTTTGTAAGTTATTTTTGTTTTAAAGTCAAATTTTGTAAATTTTTTGCCAAGGGTAGGCCTATCCTGAATTCAATGTCTATAATTGCCAGCTACAAATCAACAAATAGACAGGTTGCATATGAAAAAAGTTATCAAGTTATTACAAATGTAGTTTTTTCTGACTGTAATAAATGATATGATATTGATATATCAAATATTGCTTCTTTTTATATTATCTTTGAGATTTTCAGTTGGATTCGTGTTTGTATATCCGAAGGATTGTAAGTCGTATGCTGGTCAGTTAACGACCTTCAATACAGCTTTTCTTCATATCTTGTTTGAACTTCTTGATTCCACCACTATGTTCCTTTTTTTTTCCTGTAGCTGCTTACTACTTGTCCTTCCACACACCTCTAAAGTTGCTAAAACCACAATCTTTTTCATAACTTCATACATCTCTTCATGTGATTCCGACATCCTATTCTCATACCTTTCTTCTCGGCATAGATCCAATTTTCTTATGAACTCTTTTCAGCACCAGTCTTCATTTTTCAAGTTTATATGCTGCTACTCTTAGATTGCATTTTTTTTTCTTTTTTTTTTTTATTTCTATCAGACTAAAATCTGCCAGAGTCGTGTTTCTGTAAGGCTATATCGGATTTATTCGAAGTAGCCTTACAAACAATACTGGCATGCATATCTTTTTTCTTTACCAAAACATAGCCAATTTGTGTCTCATTTCCTCCAATTTTATAAGTAACCAGATCATTTCTCCCTTTATCAAATATTTTCTTTACATCATTGAAAAAAAAGGATTTTAGAAGTAATATTATAAGCATATTAGGAAAGAAGAGATTGTATTAATTCACAGTAAATATAGCATATGTATTCTTGTATCAATTGCCCGACAATAGAATATTGTACTTCCCCCAAAAAGTAGCATAGTATACAATATACAGTGAAACGTTGTTTATATACAGTATATATATATATATATATATATATATATATATATATATATATATATATATATATATATATGTATATATATATATTATACACATATATATAAATATATACATATATATCTATATATATATATATATATATATATATATATATATATATATATATATATATATATATATATATATATATATATATACATATATATACATATACATATATATATATATATATATATATATATATATATATATATATATATATATGTTTATGTATATATATTTATATATATATATATATATATATATATATATATATATATATATATATATATATATATAGATATCTATCTATATATATATATATATATATATATATATATATATATATATATATATATATATATATATATATATATATATATACTGTATATAAACAACGTTTCACTGTATATTGTATACTATGCTACTTTTTGGGGGAAGTACAATATTCTATGAGAATGCTTTTGATTCTGTCAAACCTTCAGCAGTACTGAAATCCTTTCAAAGACAATTCATAGATGAATCTATTTAAAGGGAAGTACAGCAATCCTATAACAGCATTGAAAAATAAATCGTAAATTTTTATTGCATTATGAAATACGTATTCACCATGGAAAAGAATTCTAATTGCATCAACTTTGATGAGACAGTTAATTTTTTACACTTTTTTGGTAGCAACGTCCAATGCACAAAATGAATTGGAAATGAAATTTTTCCATGATTTTCCTGCGAATATATAATAAAATTCTGTTTAGGGCATAAATCCATTGTAAAGTTTATTATTTGTAGTTTGAATTGCTCTATTTCAACATAAATCTCTAAAATTACTAATTGTTATAACCATTTAGAGTGCACTGCAGTGATAACTTCACTATTATTATTATTATTATTATCATTATTATTATTATTATTATTATTATTATTATTATTATCACTTCTACTGCTACTACTACTACTACTACTACTACTACTACTACTACTACTACACTGCATCTTTATATTATCGCATTAGAAACGTAATGGAAGCGGTAATTGCGATTAAAAAAAACAACATTGTTTCCTAGCATTTTAATCTAACTTCATCCCTGGTGTCTCGCTATCGTCAAACCTTAAAAAATATAATATTTGGTGTGAGCGATCCGAGATCTGAAACCTTTTTGAGTGAAACGCAGCCATTAACCGGAAAAGAAATTTGCATAGGGGCTCATTGAAGCGATTACAAAAACTTTCGAGATGTCAATTGCGCTGACAAAACATTTCTTGAATCCAGTCTAGGAGTCCTATTCTCGAAAATGACTTTCAGATGAGTGAATTGCAATTATGCCTCTTCAATTTTCTGTGTTTCTGGGTGACTGGAATTGTCGTTGAATTGAGAGAGAGAGAGAGAGAGAGAGAGAGAGAGAGAGAGAGAGAGAGAGAGAGAGAGAGAGAGAGAGAGAGAGAGAGAGAGCCATATGCTATCCTTATATTGCTCATTTTAATTTTATGGATGTACTGATATATCACTTTCATATTTCCGATTACTGTTTCATTGCTTATTATATCAACAATAGTAATCACAAGTATTATTATTATTATTATTATTATTATCATTATTATTATTATTATTATTATCGATAATAATAATAATAATAATAATAATAATAATAATAATAATAATAATAATAATAATAATAATAATAATAATTATTATTATTATTATTATTATTATTATCATTATTATGAATATTATTATTATAATTATTACTAATATAATTGTTATTATTTCTATCATTATTATTGTCATTATTACTATTTTTTTTTTTATTCAACTCCTGCTTTTTTCATATAAACTGCGTCTTTATCTTCCAATAATAATAATAATAATTATTATTATTATTATTATTATTATTATTATCATTATTATGAATATTATTATTATAATTATTACTAATATAATTTTTATTATTTCTATCATTATTATTGTCATTATTACTATTTTTTTTTTTATTCAACTCCTGCTTTTTTCATATAAACTGCGTCTTTATCTTCCAATA